>NC_069502.1:173042584-173320084 GCF_027579735.1 Bombina bombina | reverse complement strand
GCCAAAAAAAATCAGTTTGCGTTGCGCATCATACTTGGCGCCAAATAATTTCATTATTTAAAACCCCATTCCTATATGCCGCTTGCCTTTCTCTATGTCAGAGGGCTATGCTGTTTGCATTTTTTTCACATTCCTGAAACTGCCATATAAGGAAATTGATCATTTTGCTTTATATGTTGTTTTTTCTCTTACATTTGCAAGATGTCTCAATCTGATCCTGTCTCAGAAACCACTGTTAGAACCCTGCTGCCTGATAACAGTTCTACCAAAGCTAAGTGCATTTGTTGTAAATTTGTGGAGATTATATCTCCAGCTGTGGTATGTAATAGTTGTCATGATAAGCTTACATGCAGAGAATGTGTCCATCAGTAATAGTACAATGCCTGTTGTTCCTTCAACATCTAATCTACATGATATACCTATGAATATAAAAGATGTTGTTGCTGATGCAATTCAGAAGGCTTTGTCTGCCATTCCGCCTTCTAATAAACGTAAAAGGTATTTTAAAACTTCTCATAAAGTTAATGAAATTTCAAATGACTGACAACATACTGAATTATCCTCCTCTGATGAGGATCTATCTGATTCAGAAGATCCTTCCTCAGATATTGACACTGACAAATCTACTTATTTATTTAAAATGGAGTATATTCATTACTTATTAAAAGAGGTTTTGATTACATTGGATATTGAGGAAACTAGTCCTCTTGATATTAAAACTAGTAAACGTTTAAATTCTGTTTATAAACTTCCTGTGGTTACTCCAGAGGTTTTTCCAGTTCCTGATGCTATTTCTGATATGATTTCTAAGGAATGGAATAGGCCTGGTACTTCTTTTATTCCTTCTTCAAGGGTTAAAAAACTGTATCCTTTGCCAGCAGTTAGATTGGCGTTTTGGGAAAAGATCCCCAAAGTTAATGGGGCTATTTCTACTCTTGCTAAACGTACTACTATTCCTATGGAAGATAGTACTTCCTTTAAAGATCCTTTTAGATAGGAAACTTGAATCTTATCTAAGTAAAGCTTATTTATATTCTGGCCATCTTCTCAGGCCTGCCATTTCTATGGCTGATGTTGCAGCTGCATCAACTTTTTGGTTGGAAAGTTTAGCACAACAGGAAATGGATCCTGATTTGTCTAGCATTGTTCATTTGCTTCAACATGCTAATCATTTTAGCGTGTGATGCCATTTTTGATATCATCAAAATTGATGTTAAATTTATGTCTAGCTATTTTAGCTAGAAGAGCTTTGTGGCTCAAATATTGGAATGCTGACATGGTATCTAAGTCTAGATTACTATCTCTTTCTTTCCAAGGTAATAAGTTATATGGTTCTCAGTTGGATTTGATTATTTCAACTGTCACTGCCTCAGGATAAAAGACCTAAGGGTAAATCTAAAGCTTCTAATCGTTTTCGTTCCTTTTGACAAAATAAGGAACAGACACCTAATCCTTCCCCCAAAGAAATTGGTTCCAATTGGAAACCTTGTTCAAGTTGGAGTAAATCCAAACCGTTTAAGAAACCAAAGCCAGCCCCCAAGTCCGCTGAAGGTGCGGCACTCATTCCAGCTCTGCTGGTAGGGGCAGATTAAGATTCTTCCAAGACATTTGGGCAGATTGTGTCCAAAATCAATGGATTTAGAGTATTGTCTCTCAAGGGTACCGAATAGGATTCAGAGTAAGACCTCCTGTGATAAGATTTTTTTCTCTCACGCATCCCAGCAAATCCAGTGAAGGCTCGGGCTTTTCTGAAGAGTGTTTCAGACCTGGAGCTTTCAGGGGTAATCATACCAGTTCCGTTTCAGGAACAGGGTCTGGGGTTTTATTCAAATCTATTCATTGTCCCAATGAAAGAAATTTCATTAAGGCCAGTTCTGGATCTGAAAATTTTGAATCGTTATGTAAGAGTGCCAACTTTCAAATTGATGACTATAAGGACTATTCTGCCTTTTGTTCCGCAAGGGAATTATATGTCCACAATAGACTTACAGGATGCATATCTTCATATTCCGATTCATCCAGATCACTATCATTTTCTGGGATTCTCTTTTATAGACAAGCATTACCAATTTGTTGCTCATCCATTTGGCCTAGCGACAGCTCCAAGAATCTTTTCAAATGTTCTGGGTGCCCTACTCTCTGTAATCCGAGAACGGGGTATTGCGGTGTTTCCTTATTTGGACGATATCTTGGTACTAGCTCAGTCTTTACATTCTGCAGAATCTCACACGAATCAACCAGTGTTGTTTCTTCAAAGACATGGTTGGAGGATCAATTTACAAAAAAGTTCCCTGATTCTTCAGACAAGGGTCACCTTTTTAGGTTTCCAGATAGATTCAGTGTCAATGACTCTGTCTCTAACAGACAAGAGACGATTAAAATTGGTTTCAGCCTGTCTGAACCTTCAGTCTCAATCATTCCCTTCAGTAGCTATGTGCTTGGAAGTTTTAGGTCTCATGACTGCAGCATCGGATGTGATACCTTTTGCTCGTTTTCATATTAGACCTCTCCAGCTTTGTATGCTGAACCAATGGTGCAGGAATTATACAAAGATATCACAATAAATATCCTTAGATCCCAATGTTCGACTATCTCTGACTCGGTGGTTAGATCACCATCGTATAGTTCAAGGGGCCTCTTTTGTTCGTCCAACCTGGACTGTGATTACAACAGATGCAAGTCTTTCAGGTTGGGGAGCTGTTTGGGGATCTCTGACAGCACAAGGGGTTGTGAAATCTCAAGAAGCGAAATTACAAATCAATATTTTAAAACTCCGTGCTATTTTCAGGGCTCTTTAGGTTTGGCCTCTGTTGAAGAGAGAACCGTTCATTTGTTTTCAGACAGAAAATATCACAACTGTGGCATATGTCAATTATCAGGGTGGGACTCACAGTCCCCAAGCTATGAAAGAAGTATATCGGATACTTGCTTGGGCGGAATCCAACTCCTGTCTTATTTCTGTGGTTCATATCCCAGGTATATACATTTGGGAAGCGGATTGTCTCAGCTGTCAGACTTTACATCCGGGGGAGTGGTCGCTCCATCCAGATGTGTTTTCTCAGATTGTTCAGATTTGGGGTCTTCCAGAAATAGATCTGATGGCTTCCCATCTAAACAAGAAACCATCCAGGTACCTGTCCAGGTCCAGGAATCCTCAGGCAGAAGCGGTGGATGCGTTAGCAGTTCCTTGGTGTTACCAACCTGCTTATATCTTCCCGTCTCTGGTTCTTCTTCCAAGAGTGATTTTGAAGATCATCATGGAACGATCATTTGTGTTGCTGGTAGCTCCAGCATGGCCTCACAGGTTCTGGTATGCGGATCTTGTTCGGATGTCCAGTTGCCAACCTTGGCCACTTCCATTAAAGCCAGACCTTCTGTCTCAAGGTCTGTTTTTCCATCAGGATCTCAAATCATTAAATTTGAAGGTATGGAAATTGAAAACCTAGTTCTTAGTCATAGAGGTTTCTCTGACTCAGTGATTAATACTATGTTACAGGCTCGTAAATCTGTTTCTAGGAAGATTTATTACTGAGTTTGGAAGACTTATATTTCATGGTGTTCTTCTCATAAATTCTCCTGGCATTCTTTTAGAATTCCTAGAATTTTACAGTTTCTTCAGGATGGTTTGGATAAAGGTTCGTCTGCAAGTTCCTTGAAGGGACAAATCTCTGCTCTTTCTGTTTTATTTCACAGAAAGATTGCTAAACTTCCTGATATTCACTGTTTTGTACAGGCTTTGGTCCATATTAAGCTTGTCATTAAATCAATATCTCCTCCTTGGAGTCTTAATTTGGTTTTGAAGGCTTTACAGGCTCCTCCTTTTGAGCTTATGCATTCTTTGGACATTAAGCTACTTTCTTGGAAAGTATTGTTCCTTTTGGCCATCTCTTCTGCTAGAAGAGTTTCCAAATTATCTGCTCTTTCTTGTGAATCTCCTTTTCTGATTTTTCATCAGGATAAGGCAGTTTTGCAGACTTCATTTAAATTTCTACCTAAGGTTGTGAATGCTAACAACATTAATAGAGAAATTGGTGTCCCTTCTTTGTGTCCTAATCCGAAGAATTCTTTGGAGAGATCCTTGCATTCTTTGGATGTGGTAAGAGCTTTGAAATATTATTATTTCAGGAAGACTTCTAGTCTATTATCTTTTCTGGTTCTAGAAAAGATCAGAAGGCTTCTGCCATTTCCTTGGCATCGTGGTTAAAGCTTTTGATTCATCAGGCTTATTTGGAGTCAGGTCAAAACCCGCCTCAAAGAATTACAGCTCATTCTACTAGATCAGTCTCCACTTCGTGGGCTTTTAAGAATGAAGCTTCAGTTGATTAGATTTGCAAAGCAGCAACTTGGTCTTCTTTGCATACATTTACTAAATTCTACCTTTTTAATGTTTTTGGTAGAAACGTTCTTCAGGCAGCCGTTTCAGTTTGATTCCTCTGCTTATGTTTGAGTTTTTTTCTTTTCATTATGAGAATAAAACTTATATTTTGGGTTGTGGATTTATTTTTTTCAGCAAAAAATGGATGTTATTATTTTATACCTCCCTCTCTAGTGACTCTTCTGTGGAGTTCCACATCTTGGGTATTGCTATCCCATACGTCACTAGCTCATGGACTCTTGCCAATTACATTAAAGAAAACATAATTTATGTAAGAAATTACCTGATAAATTCATTTCTTTCATATTGGCAAGAGTCCATGAGACCCACCCTTTTTATGGTGGTTATGTTTTTTGTATAAAGCACAATTAATTCCAAATTCCTTTGTTGATGCTTTTTACTCCTTTATTTATCAACTCACTACTTAGCTATTCATTAAACTGAATTGTGGGTGTGGTGAGGGGTGTATTTATAGGCATTTTGAGGTTTGGGAAACTTTGCCCCTTCTGGTAGGATTGTATATCCCATATGTCACTAGCTCATGGACTCTTTCCAATATGAAAGAAATTAATTTATCAGGTAAGTTCTTACATAATTTATGTTTTTCTGCTCCACTGTTTGGAATGATGTGTGTATGTGTGTCTATCAATCCATCTATTTATTTACTGTTCTTTCCATCTAGTGTACAATTGTTATGATTGAAATAACAAAACAAATTTACGTTATATAAAGCTGTTTTTTTTTTCCTCTCAAAACACCACTTCTCTTGATCTGTCGCATGCATTTTGTGTCCATTTTTAATATTTTAACTCCCTTAAACATTACTGCTTCTTGAGGGTAGTCAGAATATTTTGACCCGAAACCATGTTTTGTTCTGTTTTTGAGATGGTGTGTCTGAAATTCATGGGCTAAAGTATGATTTTTTTTCATAAGGCAAAATGCTTGCCCGGTAAGCTCAGTATTTTTGTTTTAGACAGCCTACTGTGGTGCCAAACTACATATACAGTTTTACCATATAATTACATAGTATATTTCTATGTTCTTGACTTACCCTAGTAGCACTCACCAGTGAATATCGGTACCTTCATCTACTTTCCAGCAGAATTTTACACTAATTAAAGGGACATGATACCCAAATATTGAAACACTTGAAAGTGATGAATCATAGCTGTAAAAAGCTGACTAGAAATTATCACCTGAACATCTCTATGTAAAAAAGAAATATATTTTAACTCAAAATGTTCTAAGTATGCACACAAAGGATTTTAAGCAGCAATTCCAGGACCTGCAAGGGAGTGTGCCTTATGCACACTCATGTTATTTCCCTATTCAGTTTAAGGAAGTTTACTATGAAATCTCATGAGAGTTAAATAAAATCTCATGAGATCACAGTAAAACAGTTCATGATCTCAGCACTTTGAAAACACAGTGTCCGAGGTAACATTGCTCACTATTATTCAGCTGATATTAAAGATACATTTTCAGTCCATGCTTTCATAGAGCATCAGTGGTTTTGCGTAACCACAATTTCCTTCTTAATATGAGAAGTCCACTGCTTAATTCTTTACTTGTGGGAATTCAAAACCTGGCCACCAGGAGGAGGCAAAGACACCCCAGCCAAAGGCTTAAATACCTCCCCCACTTCCCTCATATCCCAGTCATTCTTTGCCTTTTGTCACAGGAGGTTGGCAGAGAAGTGTCAGAAGATACGGAGTAGTTCCTTATAGAGGGTATCTACCCTTCGGAATGGGACTGGAGTTTTAAGTAGTCTTGTCAGCCTCTCAGTGAGAGCATTGGCGAAAGTTAGGGTCTAGAGATGCAGGGAGAGTCTTTCTGCAAAAACCATCCAGACTCGTATTAACAGCTCCCAAGCAATCGGTGTTGACAAGTTTCACTGCCTGCATCCATCACTCAAGTCCAGGAGCGATGCTACAAGACTGTCAAACTTGAGAGGCTGTCTTTCTGTTCCACGGCATAGGTTCCGGTAAGATTGTTTCATTTTTTATACACATATGATAACGCAAACAGACAGGGTCACAGTGTCGCTCCTTTTATCTATATGTAATCAAGGGTTAATATCTCCGGGGGGGATTAATCACATAAATTGTTTTATTATGTTTATGCTGCGACATGTGTGAGATGAGGCTATCTCCTGCTTGAGGATAGTTCGTCGTTTAAAGAGCCCATGGATAAGAAGATAGAAACTCTGTTACGTAAGATGTTTCAACATACGGGATATTTGTTTCAACCGGCATTGCTGCAGTTGCTGGGGCGGTTACCTACTGGTGTGATGCCTTATCTGAGTTGATTGAGGTGGAGGGTCCCCTCGACGTGATCCAAGAAAGAATCAAGGCCTTAAGGGTGGCTAATTATTTTATTTGTGATGCAAATATGCAGATTATTCGCCTGAACGCCAAGGCTTGAGGATTTTCTGTTCAAGCCCGTAGGGCACTCTGGCTGAAGTCTTGGTCTGCGGACATGACTTTGAAGTCAAGACTTCTTTCCCTGCCATTTAAGGGAAAGATTATTTTTGATCCAGGCCTGGACTCAATTATCTCCACGGTAACTGGAGGCAAAGGTGCCTTTTTACCGCAGGATAAGAAGAATAAACCTAAGGGACAAGGTCCTAATTTTCGTTCCTTTTGTTCAGATAAATCCCAACGTCAGCAGCCCTCTGCAAAGCCTGAGCAATCCAAGGGAACTTGGAAGCTGGCTCAGTCCTGGAATTAATCCAAGCAGAAAAAGAAGCCCGCAGAGTCAAAATCGGCATGAATGGGCGGCCCCAGATCCGGCTCTGGATCGTGTAGGGGGCAGACTGTTACTCTTTTCTGAAGCTTGGTTTGGGGACATGCTTGACTTGTGGGTCATGGAGGTGATCGCTCAGGGATACAGGATAAGGTTTCAAGTCTCATCCACCCAGGGGCAGATTCCTCTTGTCAAACCTGTCTTCAAGGCCAGAAAAGAGAGAGGCTTTTCTAGGGTGTATGAGGGATCTTTTCTCCCTGGGAGTCATTGTACCGTTCTTCTGGCAGAAAGAGGTCTGGGGTACCACTCAAACCTTTTTGTGGTCCCGAAGAAGGAGGTAACTTTTCGCCCGATTCTGGACCTAAAGTGCTTAAACAAATTCCTATCCGTCCCCTCATTCAAGATTGGGACAATAAGGTCCATCCTTCCTTTTATTCAGGAAGGTCAGTTCATGACCACGATAGATCTGAAGGATGTGTACCTTCACGTTCCAATGCACAAGGAACACTTCAAGTTCCTAAGGTTTGCGTTCCTGGACAAGCATTTCCAGTTTATTGCACTTCCGTTTGCTCTAGCTACTGCTCCAAGAGTTTTTATGAAGGTTCTAGGGACTCTGCTTGCAGTGGCCAGAACCAGAGGTATAGCAGTAGCGCCATACTTGGACTATATTCTGGTTCATGCAACATCCTGTCGTCTGGCAGAAGACCATTCGAAAGATCTTCTTTTTCTTCAATCTCATGGATGGAAGATAAACTTAGAGAAGAGTTTTCTTACTCCCAGTTCCAGGGAGGAGTTCCTGAGTACTATAATAGACTCCATATACATAAGGATATTCCTTACAGACCAGAGACGTTACAAGCTAACTTCCATTTATCTTGCCCTCCAGACCTCCTTAAGGCCCTCTGTGGCTCGGTTTATGGAGGTGATTGGTTTATGGTGTCCTGTATGGACATCATTCCTTTTGCTAGATTCCATCTCAGACCACTTCAGCTGTGCATGCTGAGACAGTGGAACGGCGATCATTCGGATCTGTCTCAACAGATTTCTCTGGACAACCGGTCGAGTAAATCGCTCTCTTTGTGGCTCTGTCCAGATCACCTCTCCCAAGGGACGTCCTTTTTGAGACCATCCTGGGAGATTGTGACTACAGACGCAAGGGGAGCTGTTTGGGGTGCCAGGAAGGCACAGGGCCTGTGGACTCAAGAAGAATCTCTTCCCGATCAACATTTTGGAACTTCGAGCTATCTTTAATGCTCTGAAGGCTTGGCCTCTTCTGGGTTTGTCCCAGTTTATCAGATTCCAATCAGACATTACCTCTGTGGCTTACATCAACCATCGGGGGGGACGAGGATCTCCTTAGCAATGAGGGATGTATCTTGGATTCTGGAATGGGCGGAGGCCCAAACCTGCTCGCTGTCAGCGATCCACATTCCGGGTGTGGAGAACTGGGAAACGGATTTCCTCAGCAGACAATCCTTTCATCCGGGGGAATAGTCTCTCCATCCCGAGGTGTTGGCGGAGATTTGCAACAGATGGGGGACGCCGGAGATAGATCTCATGGCGCCCCGGCTCAATTCCAAGCTACCCAGATATGGGTCGTGGTCCAGGGATCCTCAGGCAGAGCTAATAGATGCATTAGCAGTGCCGTTACCACTCCTCCCTCGTGTAGTGGCCCACATTAAGCAGGAGCAAGCATCAGTAATTCTATTTGCTCAATTGTGGCCGCAAAGGATGTGATTCGCGGACCTGGTGGGAATGTCCTCATCTCCTCCATGGAGGTTACCTTGTCGCAGGGATCTGCTGAAACAGGGTCCCTTTGTTCATCAAAATCTAGATTTTTTGAGGCTGACTGCGTGGAGATTGAACACTTAGTTCTAGCCAAGAGAGGTTTCTCTGAGAGGGTTATTTATACTCTCATTCAAGCTTGTAAGCCGATTACTCGTCGCATCTATCATAAGGTGTGGAGTAACTACTTATTCTGGTGTGAAGAGCGTGGATTCCCCTGGCATAAGTTCAGGGTTTCCAGGATTCTTTCCTTTCTCCAGGATGGTCTGTTTTACTGCACTTGAGGCTCGCTGAGCTTCCAGATGTTCAGTCTTTTGTTCAGGCTCTGGCTAGAATCAGGCCTGTGTTTAACTCTAGCGCTCCTCCTTGGAGTTTAAAAATTGTTCTTAAAGTTTTGTAGAAGGCTCTCTTTGAACCTATGGGGCCTATTTACTAATGTGCGAGCGGACATGATCTGATAGTGCCGGTCATGTCCGCTGCACATAGATTAATGCCCTTGATCCACAAATGATTTTGAAGAAACAGCACACCTTTGCTTTTTCAGTGGGGCACGGAACAAAAAAGGACTTGCCAGGTCCCAGTCAATCCAGATTCAAAGAGTATTCCAGCCACCAAGTTTTCTTAAAAGACCTTTATTTCACATGGGGTCCCAAACAAACAGGTACAACGTTTCAAGCCACACCAGGCTCTTAATCATGTACATACATGATTAAGAGCCTGGTGTGGCTTGAAACGTTGTAACTGTTTGTTTGGGACCCCATGTGAAATAAAGGTCTTTTAAGAAAACTTGGTGGCTGGAATACTCTTTGAATCTGAACATAGATTAATGCTGACAGCATATGCTGTCAGCATTTATAATTGCACCAGCAGTTCTTGTGAACTGCTGGTGCAATACCGCCCTGCAGATTTGCGGCCAATCGGCCTCTAAAAGGGGGTGTCAATCAACCTGATCGTATTGCATCGGTTTGATTTCCGGCGATCTCTGACCGCCGCCTCAGGCGGACAGGTTATTTCTTCTTTAGACCGCTGCTCCATAACTTGTGTTTCTGGTGAGCCTGAAGCTTGATAAATAGGCCCCTATGTATGTAGTTGACATTAAATTTGCTTCAGCACGCAGAATCTCTGAAATGGCTGCCTTGCAATGTGAGCCTCCTTACCTAGTATTTCATGCTGATAAGGTCATTTCAGATCGCAACATCAGTCAGGAGATTGTGGTTCCTTCCTTGTGTCCTAATACTCCTCCTTCGGTTACTTCATAATTTGGATGTGGTTCGGGCCTTGAAGTTCTATCTTTACGAAGGAGTTTAGACAGACTTCTTCTTTATGTGTTGTCTATTCTGGGAAGCATAGGGGGCAGAAGGCCTCGTCCACTTCCTTATCTTTTTGGTTGAGGAGTATTATTCGCTTAGCTTATGAGACAGCGGGACATAAGCCTCCTCAGAGGATTAAGGCTCATTGAACTAGAGCAGTGGCTTCCTCTTGGGCCTTCAAGAATGAGGCCTCTATGGATCAGATTTGTAGGGCGGCTACCTGGTCCTCCTTACATACCTTTTCTAAATTTTACAAGTTTTATGTTTTTGCTTCGGGTGAAGCAGCTTTTGGGAGAAAGGTTTTGCAGGCTTTGATGCCCTCAGAATAGGGTCCGCCTCTCCTTTTACCCTCCCGTTTCATTCATTGTCCTCTAGAGCTTGAGTATATGTTTCAAACAAGTAAGCAATTAAACCGTGGACTCTCCTCATATTAAGAAGGAAAACATAAATTATGCTTACCAGATAATTTCCTTTCCTTCTGTATGAGGAGAGTCCATGGCCCTCGCCCGAATTTCTCAGATGGGCAGACCAAAATTTTTGTTTTTTTTTATTCTTCAGGCACCATTTATACCCTGATATTTCTCCTACTGTTCCTTGTTCCCTTGGCAGAATGACTGGGAAGTGGGAGAGGTATTTAAGCCTTTGGCTGGGGTGTCTTTGCCTCCTCCTGGTGACCAGGCTCTGAATTGCCACAAGTAAGGAATGAAGCTGTGGACTCTGGTAAGCATAATTTATGTTTTCTGCTGGGTTATGTGTTTCTGCTTTTTTCCTCTCATCCTCTGTGTCCTTAAGCAACATGATAATGGGGAAGATTCCAAATGTTGCTGTCTATGTAAGATGAATAAAGGTTCTAGTACAGTACTATGTGCATTACTACCTGAGATATCCCTGGGTCACAGTTAAGATAAAAGTGACTTGATGTTCCTTAGACTACTGACCCGCTGATACAAAGCCTACTCATTTATTAGTATCTATAGGTCCTAAGTTATTACATGAACGATTCATGAAAGGTCTCTAAAGTGCTTATTTCTGCCTCATCAGCCATCACTAAAGTCAGATGAGATCAGAAATCTATTGTCTGTCCGTTTTTAAAGCATATTTCATCAAGACTTAAAAATAATTCTCCAGCAAGGGCATATTATCAAAATCTCACGTTTCTTATGATAGCTATTTTTTCTCTCATTTTTTCCCTTCAGAAACTAGCGATAAGGAAACTGTTTAAATATTAAACTTTGTTTACTGTCCATATTTGTAAATTACCGCAGACAGACTAACAAGTTATTATTTTGTCTACATGAATATTACAAATAAATATGCCTTATATTGGATATTTCACAAATTTCCCAATGTACTGTTCATTGTAGCCTATAAGGTGATGAAGAAACCTATCCCGGAGATACTTTAGACTTATTCTATCATCTGGGCAGCTTAAAGGGACAGTTCACCCAAAAACTTTCTCCCCTTTAAATTATTCCCAATGATCCTTTTTACCTGCTAGAGTGTATTAAATTGGTTGCAAGTAGCTCCTTTACCCCTCTTTTGGCATTTGAAATAGCTGATTTAGCTATAGGCTATTGACAAGCCTAAGTAAACACAGCCAGCAGAAGAGATTACACCCTCAGTGGGGGCATGATAGTTAAGTAATAAAATGATAATTTCCCATTGTTCTATCTATGTATTGAGCTTTGGTGTTCCAGACAATTATAAGATAAGGAAGCCAGTCTGTGTACATAAAAGTGATAACATAATGAGATCTGATATTACCTTAAGTTCAACCCCTTGTAATAGGCTGTGGTTTCAAAGCACAAAACCAGCTACTTCATATACACAAATAAACCCGAAAATGTAATTTTTCAAATATTTTATACTCTGCAGCTGGTATAACAAGTCATTGCAAATACATTAATGGAAAAACAATTTTACAGTGTACTGTCCCTTTAAGTATATAAATGTTGCTGTTTATCATAAACATGATGGAACATTTACTGTAGCCATCCCTTTACTGTAGCCATCCCTTTACTGTAGCCATCCCTTTACTGTAGCCATCTCTTTACTGTAGCCATCTCTTTACTGTAGCCATCCCTTTACTGTAGCCATCCCTTTACTGTAGCCATCCCTTTACTGTAGCCATCCCTTTACTGTAGCCATCTCTTTACTGTAGCCATCTCTTTACTGTAGCCATCCCTTTACTGTAGCCATCCCTTTACTGTAGCCATCCCTTTACTGTAGCCATCCCTTTACTGTAGCCATCCCTTTACTGTAGCCATCCCTTTACTGTAGCCATCCCTTTACTGTAGCCATCTCTTTACTGTAGCCATCCCTTTACTGTAGCCATCCCTTTACTGTAGCCATCCCTTTACTGTAGCCATCCCTTTACTGTAGCCATCCCTTTACTGTAGCCATCTCTTTACTGTAGCCATCTCTTTACTGTAGCCATCCCTTTACTGTAGCCATCTCTTTACTGTAGCCATCTCTTTACTGTAGCCATCTCTTTACTGTAGCCATCCCTTTACTGTAGCCATCCCTTTACTGTAGCCATCCCTTTACTGTAGCCATCCCTTTACTGTAGCCATCTCTTTACTGTAGCCATCCCTTTACTGTAGCCATCCCTTTACTGTAACCATCTCTTTACTGTAGCCATCCCTTTACTGTAGCCATCTCTTTACTGTAGCCATCTCTTTACTGTAGCCATCTCTTTACTGTAGCCATCTCTTTACTGTAGCCATCCCTTTACTGTAGCCATCCCTTTACTGTAGCCATCCCTTTACTGTAGCCATCTCTTTACTGTAGCCATCCCTTTACTGTAGCCATCCCTTTACTGTAGCCATCCCTTTACTGTAGCCATCTCTTTACTGTAGCCATCTCTTTACTGTAGCCATCCCTTTACTGTAGCCATCCCTTTACTGTAGCCATCTCTTTACTGTAGCCATCTCTTTACTGTAGCCATCCCTTTACTGTAGCCATCTCTTTACTGTAGCCATCCCTTTACTGTAGCCATCTCTTTACTGTAGCCATCTCTTTACTGTAGCCATCTCTTTACTGTAGCCATCTCTTTACTGTAGCCATCCCTTTACTGTAGCCATCCCTTTACTGTAGCCATCCCTTTACTGTAGCCATCCCTTTACTGTAGCCATCCCTTTACTGTAGCCATCTCTTTACTGAGAGGGTAACCAGGACAGTAAACGTAAAAGAGCAGTAAAACGCTAGCAAATGCCTCCTTTGTATTTCTAGAAGTTTGTACCACACTTTTCATGTCTAGCAATTAATTCTGAACATGTAGCTGAAGTGTTATTACTGAAGTATTTATTCATGGTTCAAGTGGCTATTTGAGACTCTTTATGAAATATTGCTGTTTACCTTGAGAAAACGCATAAGCAGCTAGGACATTTACTTGTTGCTTGGTTGCCAGTATTTTTTTTTATTTTTCTATCAGTTTAATTCTTTGTGAACGTGAACAAATCCTCAGTTTAGCTGCAAGGAGCACAAAGCAATTTAAATAAGGACTAAGCCTTTTTTAATATTCTATGTGATTAACAATGCTGTAACTCATTGTGTATTTCCTTCTTTCCTGAAATGCTATCACTCTTTGTGACCGAAGTCTAGGAGAGTAAGTGCTTTAATATAGAATACTAGTGTTTTGTGGTGCATGTCTGCTCCTGAAATCCCGAATCCTGGCATGTGACTGCTAACAACTATTTGTATCTTTTTGCATGGCACTGTAGAATGGTCTTTTTATTATTTCATCTTGATACAAGTTACAAAATATGAATTGCCTATAGCCATTGCAGTTTTCCAAATGTACTTCGCTCCTTCTCTAGGTTGATGGACAGGGAACATATCACATCAAATCAAAAGATGTTTCTTCCTGTCCCAGTTTATGTTTTATCTTATGTTTATTAACACTAAATGGGCTTAGAGACAATTTTAGTTAACCTAAATTGCCTCCCACTTCAATGGACCAGAACAAATAATTATATTTAAAGGGACAGTCTATTTGTTTCAGAAGAGTACATTAAAGTGAATGTAAATTTTGATGCTAAAAAATTCGATTAAAAACAGGGGCACTTTAATTCATCAAAATTTACATTTCATTCCTGTTGTGAAAAAATACTTACCTTTAAATCTTCACAGCAGCTCCAGCTTCCTCCGATTGTCGCAAGCTATTTCTGATGTCAGAAATGATGGATAGGTCATCCTCCAATCACAGCTTCCCCACCGGGTGAATCGGTGTCTGATTCAACGCCGTGATTGGAGGAAGCCGGACTCCTCATTTTAGACCCAGGAAGAGGCTTTGCGACGGGTGGAGGAAGCTGGAGCTGCTGTGAAGATTAAAAGGTAAGTGTTTTTTCACAGCACGAGTGAAATGTAAATTTTGTTGAATTTAAAGTGCCCCTGTTTTTAATCAAATTTTTTAAAACCGGGCACTTTAGCATCAACATTTACATTCACTTTAAAGGGATATGCAACCCAAAAAAAATAATTCATGATTCAGATAGAGCTGGCAATTTTAATCAACTTTCTGTCAATTTTTCTTCATTCTCTTTTGTTGAAAAGCAGTGACGTATGCTTAGGAGACGACCCGTTTCTGGAGCACTATATGGTAGCAGTTTTGCAAGATTGTTGTCTATTTGCAAGAGTACTAGATGCCATGTAGCGCTCCAGATGGCGACCTAGGTGTCTCTTCAACACACAACATTTAATTTGCTAATAGAAGTAAATTGGAAACTTTTTTTACAATGTTATGCTCTGTCTGAATCACAAAAGAAAATTCATATCCCTTTAAATTATGCATGAAATAAAAAAAAAAACAACTCAGGGAGGCATTCTTGCCATAAACTAACAAATGCTCCTGTACAGAGAAAAAACACTTTGTCAGGTTTGTTGTCTACCATTAAAGCATTGGGAGTTCTTTTTATCAGCCTTAAAGGGACATTCAACTCAACATTTTCCTGTAAAATGTTTAACATGAAACCCAAACTTTTTCTTTCATGATTTAGCTAGAACAGACAATTTTAAACAATGTTCCATTTTACTTCTATTATCAAATTTGTTTCACTCTCTTGGTATCATTTGTTGAAGGAGCAGCAATGCACTACTGGTTTCTAACTGAACACATGAGTGAGCCAATGACAATCGGTATATATATGCAGCCACCAATCAGCAGCTAGAACCTAGATTATTTGCTGCTCCTGAGCTTATCTAGATAAACCCTTCAGCAAAGGATAACAAGAGAAGGAAGCAAATGAAATATAGCAGTAAATTGGAAAGTTGTTTAAAATTTGTATGCTCTGTCTAAATCATGAATGTCTAATTATAACTTTACTGTCCCTTTAACTAAGAAGAAAATAACATTGTCCGTTCCTTATTTATTTTCCTGCTCTCGCTGTAGAATCCCTGCTTGTCCCACTTTAGTGCCTGCATCATACTTATGTATGGGGAAATGAGGATGTACTTTGTCCTTGCTTCAAGATTAGAATTAACATTTTTACGCAACTTTTTCTCAAACATAGGTGTGTCCGGTCCACGGCGTCATCCTTACTTGTGGGATATTCTCTTCCCCAACAGGAAATGGCAAAGAGCCCAGCAAAGCTGGTCACATGATCCCCCCTAGGCTCCGCCTTCCCCAGTCATTCTCTTTGCCGTTGTACAGGCAACATCTCCACGGAGATGGCTTAGAGTTTTTTGGTGTTTAAATGTAGTTTTATTCTTCAATCAAGAGTTTGTTATTTTAAAATAGTGCTGGTATGTACTATTTACTCTGAAACAGAAAGGAGATGAAGATTTCTGTTTGTAAGAGGAAGATGATTTTAGCAACCGTTACTAAAATCGATGGCTGTTTCCACACAGGACTGTTGAGATGAAGTAACTTCAGTTGGGGGGAACAGTGTGCAGACTTTTGCTGCTTGAAGTATGACACATTTCTAACAAGACTTGGTAATGCTGGAAGCTGTCATTTTCCCTATGGGATCCGGTAAGCCATTTTACTAACAAGTTATAAAGGGCTTCACAAGGGCTTTAAAGACTGGTAGACATTTTTCTGGGCTAAAACGTTTGTTTTATAAACATGTTTAATGGTTTGTTACTTTGAGGAGTTATTTTTATCTTGGGAATTTTGTTAAAAAAAACGGCAGGCACTGTATTGGACACCTTTTTCACTGGGGGCCTTCTCTAGTCATAGGCAGAGCCTCAGTTTCGCGCCACTAATGCGCAGTTGTTTTTGGGAAGCAAGGCATGCAGATGCATGTGTGAGGAGCTCTGATACACTGAAAAAGCGTGCTGAAGGCGTCATTTGGTATCGTATTCCCCTCTGGGCTTGGTTGGGTCTCAGCAAAGCAGATACCAGGGACTGTATAGGGGTTAAATTTGGTGTGCAATACTTTTAAGGCTTTATGACACTGTGGTGAAATTTTGGTGAATTTTGGACAATTCCTTCATACTTTTTCGCATATTCAGTAATAAAGTATGTTCAGTTTAAAATTTAAAGTGACAGTAACGGTTTTATTTTAAAACGTTTTTTGTACTTTGTTATCAAGTTTATGCCTGTTTAACATGTCTGAACCATCAGATAGACTATGTTCTGTATGTCAGGAAGCCAAGGTTCCTTCTCATTTAAATAGATGTGATGCATGTGACAAACAATTTAGTGAAAATGATGCCCAAGATGATTCCTCTAGTGAGGGGAGTAAGCATGGTACTGCATCATCCCCTTCTGTGTCTACACCAGTCTTGCCCACACAAGAGGCCCCTAGTACATCTAGTGCGCCAATTCTTCTTACTATGCAACAATTAACGGCTGTAATGGATAATTCTATTAAAAACATTTTAGCCAAAATGCCCACTTATCAGCGAAAGCGCGACTGCTCTGTTTTAGATACTGAAGAGCATGAGGGCGCTGATGATAATGGTTCTGACATGCCCTTACACCAGTCTGAAGGGGCCAGGGAGGTTTTGTCTGAGGGAGAAATTTCAGATTCAGGAAAAATTTCTCAACAAGCTGAACCTGATGTTATTACTTTTAAATTTAAATTGGAACATCTCCGCGCTCTGCTTAAGGAGGTGTTATCTACTCTGGATGATTGTGACAATTTGGTCATCCCAGAGAAATTATGTAAGATGGACAAGTTCCTAGAGGTCCCGGTGCCCCCCGAAGCTTTTCCTATACCCAAGCGGGTGGCGGATATTGTAAACAAAGAATGGGAAAGGCCCGGCATACCTTTTGTCCCTCCCCCTATATTTAAGAAATTGTTTCCTATAGTCGACCCCAGAAAGGACTTATGGCAGACAGTCCCTAAGGTCGAGGGGGCGGTCTCTACTTTAAACAAACGCACTACTATCCCTATAGAAGATAGTTGTGCTTTCAAAGATCCTATGGATAAAAAATTAGAAGGTTTGCTTAAAAAGATGTTTGTTCAGCAAGGTTACCTTCTACAGCCAATTTCATGCATTGTTCCTGTCACTACAGCAGCGTGTTTCTGGTTTGATGAACTAGAAAAGTCGCTAGATAAAGATACCTCTTATGAGAAGATTATGGACAGAATTCATGCTCTTAAATTGGCTAACTCTTTTACTTTAGACGCTACCTTGCAATTAGCTAGATTAGCGGCGAAAAATTCAGGGTTTGCTATTGTGGCGCGCAGAGCGCTTTGGCTAAAGTCTTGGTCAGCGGATGCGTCATCCAAGAACAAATTGCTTAATATTCCTTTCAAGGGGAAAACGCTGTTTGGCCCTGACTTGAAAGAGATTATTTCAGATATCACTGGGGGAAAGGGCCATGCCCTTCCTCAGGATAGGTCTTTCAAGGCTAAAAATAAACCTAATTTTCGTCCCTTTCGCAGAAACGGACCAGCCTCAAGTTCTACACCCTCTAAGCAAGAGGGTAATACGTCTCAAGCCAAGCCAGCCTGGAGGCCAATGCAAGGCTGGAACAAAGGTAAGCAGGCCAAGAAACCTGCCACTGCTACTAAGACAGCATGAGATGTTGGCCCCGGGACCGGATCTGGTGGGGGGCAGACTTTCTCTCTTCGCTCAGGCATGGGCAAGAGATGTTCTGGATCCTTGGGCCCTAGAAATAGTCTCCCAAGGTTATCTTCTGGAATTCAAGGAGCTACCCCCAAGGGGAAGGTTCCACAGGTCTCAATTGTCTTCAGACCACATAAAAAGACAGGCATTCTTACATTGTGTAGAAGACCTGTTAAAAATGGGAGTGATTCATCCTGTTCCATTAAGAGAACAAGGGATGGGATTCTACTCCAATCTGTTCATAGTTCCCAAAAAAGAGGGAACATTCAGACCAATCTTAGATCTCAAGATCTTAAACAAATTTCTCAGGGTTCCATCGTTCAAAATGGAAACCATTCGAACAATTCTTCCTACCATCCAGGAAGGTCAATTCATGACCACGGTGGATTTAAAGGATGCGTATCTACATATTCCTATCCACAAGGAACATCATCAGTTCCTAAGGTTCGCCTTTCTGGACAAACATTACCAGTTCGTGGCACTTCCATTCGGATTAGCCACTGCCCCAAGAATTTTCACAAAGGTACTAGGGTCCCTTCTAGCGGTGCTAAGACCAAGGGGCATTGCAGTAGTACCTTACTTGGACGACATACTGATTCAAGCGTCGTCTCTGCCACAAGCAAAGGCTCATACGGACATTGTCCTAGCCTTTCTCAGATCTCACGGGTGGAAAGTGAACGTAGAAAAAAGTTCTCTTTCTCCATCAACAAGAGTTCCCTTCTTGGGAACAATAATAGACTCATTAGAAATGAAGATTTTTCTGACAGAGGCCAGAAAATCAAAACTTCTAAGCTCTTGTCAAGTACTTCATTCTGTTCTTCTTCCTTCCATAGCGCAGTGCATGGAAGTAATAGGTTTGATGGTTGCGGCAATGGACATAGTTCCTTTTGCGCGAATTCATCTAAGACCATTACAACTGTGCATGCTCAGACAGTGGAATGGGGATTATACAGACTTGTCTCCGACGATCCAAGTAGATCAGAGGACCAGAGATTCACTCCGTTGGTGGCTGACCCTGGACAACCTGTCACAAGGGATGAGCTTCCGCAGACCAGAGTGGGTCATTGTCACGACCGACGCCAGTCTGGTGGGCTGGGGCGCGGTCTGGGAACCCCTGAAAGCTCAGGGTCTATGGTCTCGGGAAGAATCTCTTCTACCGATAAACATTCTGGAACTGAGAGCGATATTCAATGCTCTCAAGGCTTGGCCTCAGCTTGCAAAGGCCAAATTCATAAGGTTTCAATCAGACAACATGACGACTGTGGCGTATATCAACCATCAGGGGGGAACAAGGAGTTCCCTGGCGATGGAAGAAGTGTCCAAAATAATTCAATGGGCGGAGAATCACTCCTGCCACTTGTCTGCAATCCACATCCCAGGAGTGGAAAATTGGGAAGCGGATTTTCTGAGTCGTCAGACTTTTCATCCGGGGGAGTGGGAACTCCATCCGGAAATTTTTGCCCAAATAATACAATTGTGGGGCATTCCAGACATGGATCTGATGGCGTCTCGTCAGAACTTCAAGGTTCCTTGCTACGGGTCCAGATCCAGGGATCCCAAGGCGGCTCTAGTGGATGCACTAGTAGCACCTTGGACCTTCAACCTAGCTTATGTGTTCCCACCATTTCCTCTCATTCCCAGGCTGGTAGCCAGGATCAAACAGGAGAGGGTATCGGTGATCTTGATAGCTCCTGCGTGGCCACGCAGGACTTGGTATGCAGACCTGGTGAATATGTCATCGGCTCCACCATGGAAGCTACCTTTGAGACAGGACCTTCTTGTTCAAGGTCCGTTCCAACATCCGAACCTGGCCTCACTCCAACTGACTGCTTGGAGATTGAACGCTTGATTTGATCAAAGCGAGGGTTCTCAGATTCTGTCATTGATACTCTTGTTCAGGCTAGAAAGCCTGTTACTAGAAAAATCTACCATAAAATATGGAAAAAATATATCTGTTGGTGTGAATCTAAAGGATTCTCATGGAACAAGATAAAAATTCCTAAGATTCTATCCTTTCTTCAAGAGGGTTTGGAGAAAGGATTATCTGCAAGTTCTTTGAAGGGACAGATTTCTGCATTATCTGTTTTACTTCACAAAAAGCTGGCGGCTGTGCCAGATGTTCAAGCTTTTGTTCAGGCTCTGGTTAGAATCAAGCCTGTTTACAAACCTTTGACTCCTCCCTGGAGTCTCAATTTAGTTCTTTCTGTTCTTCAGGGGGTTCCGTTTGAACCCCTACATTCCGTTGATATAAAGTTATTATCTTGGAAAGTTTTGTTTTTGGTTGCAATTTCTTCTGCAAGAAGAGTTTCAGAGTTATCTGCTCTGCAGTGTTCTCCTCCATATCTGGTGTTCCATGCAGATAAGGTGGTTTTGCGTACTAAACCTGGTTTTCTTCCGAAAGTTGTTTCTAACAAAAATATTAACCAGGAGATAGTCGTGCCTTCTTTGTGTCCAAATCCAGTTTCAAAGAAGGAACGTTTGTTGCACAATTTGGATGTAGTTCGTGCTCTAAAATTCTACTTAGAAGCTACAAAGGATTTCAGACAAACATCTTCCTTGTTTGTTGTTTATTCTGGTAAAAGGAGAGGTCAAAAAGCAACTTCTACCTCTCTCTCTTTCTGGCTTAAAAGCATCATCCGATTGGCTTATGAGACTGCCGGACGGCAGCCTCCTGAAAGAATCACAGCTCACTCCACTAGGGCCGTGGCTTCCACATGGGCCTTCAAGAACGAGGCTTCTGTTGATCAGATATGTAAGGCAGCGACTTGGTCTTCACTGCACACTTTTACCAAATTCTACAAATTTGATACTTTTGCTTCATCTGAGGCTATTTTTGGGAGAAAGGTTTTGCAAGCCGTGGTGCCTTCCATCTAGGCGACCTGATTTGCTCCCTCCCATCATCCGTGTCCTAAAGCTTTGGTATTGGTTCCCACAAGTAAGGATGACGCCGTGGACCGGACACACCTATGTTGGAGAAAACAGAATTTATGCTTACCTGATAAATTACTTTCTCCAACGGTGTGTCCGGTCCACGGCCCGCCCTGGTTTTTTAATCAGGTCTGATGAATTATTTTCTCTAACTACAGTCACCACGGTATCATATGATTTCTCCTATGCATATTCCTCCTTTACGTCGGTCGAATGACTGGGGAAGGCGGAGCCTAGGGGGGATCATGTGACCAGCTTTGCTGGGCTCTTTGCCATTTCCTGTTGGGGAAGAGAATATCCCACAAGTAAGGATGACGCCGTGGACCGGACACACCGTTGGAGAAAGTAATTTATCAGGTAAGCATAAATTCTGTTTCTCCAACATAGGTGTGTCCGGTCCACGGCGTCATCCTTACTTGTGGGATATTCTCTTCCCCAACAGGAAATGGCAAAGAGCCCAGCAAAGCTGGTCACATGATCCCTCCTAGGCTCCGCCTACCCCAGTCATTCTCTTTGCCGTTGTACAGGCAACATCTCCACGGAGATGGCTTAGAGTTTTTTTGTACTTAACATTCCTTTCAAGGGGAAAACGCTGTTTGGCCCTGACTTGAAAGAGATTATCTCTGATATCACTGGGGGTAAGGGCCACGCCCTTCCTCAGGATCGGCCTTTCAAGGCAAAAAATAAACCTAATTTTCGTCCCTTTCGTAGAAATGGACCAGCCCAAAGTGCTACGTCCTCTAAGCAAGAGGGTAATACTTCTCAAGCCAAGCCAGCTTGGAGACCAATGCAAGGCTGGAACAAGGGAAAGCAGGCCAAGAAACCTGCCACTGCTACCAAGACAGCATGAAATGTTGGCCCCCGATCCGGGACCGGATCTGGTGGGGGGCAGACTCTCTCTCTTCGCTCAGGCTTGGGCAAGAGATGTTCTGGATCCTTGGGCGCTAGAAATAGTCTCCCAAGGTTATCTTCTGGAATTCAAGGGGCTTCCCCCAAGGGGGAGGTTCCACAGGTCTCAGTTGTCTTCAGACCACATAAAAAGACAGGCATTCTTACATTGTGTAGAAGACCTGTTAAAAATGGGAGTGATTCATCCTGTTCCATTAAGAGAACAAGGGATGGGGTTCTACTCCAATCTGTTCATAGTTCCCAAAAAAGAGGGAACGTTCAGACCAATCTTGGATCTCAAGATCTTAAACAAGTTTCTCAAGGTTCCATCGTTCAAGATGGAAACCATTCGAACTATTCTTCCTTCCATCCAGGAAGGTCAATTCCTGACCACAGTGGATTTAAAGGATGCGTATCTACATATTCCTATCCACAAGGAACATCATCGGTTCCTAAGGTTCGCATTCCTGGACAAGCATTACCAGTTCGTGGCGCTTCCTTTCGGATTAGCCACTGCTCCAAGGATTTTCACAAAGGTACTAGGGTCCCTTCTAGCTGTGCTAAGACCAAGGGGCATTGCTGTAGTACCTTACTTGGACGACATTCTGATTCAAGCGTCGTCCCTTCCTCAAGCAAAGGCTCACACGGACATTGTCCTGGCCTTTCTCAGATCTCACGGATGGAAAGTGAACGTGGAAAAGAGTTCTCTATCTCCGTCAACAAGGGTTCCCTTCTTGGGAACAATAATAGACTCCTTAGAAATGAGGATTTTTCTGACAGAGGCCAGAAAAACAAAACTTCTAAACTCTTGTCAAATACTTCTTTCCGTTCCTCTTCCTTCCATAGCGCAGTGCATGGAAGTGATCGGTTTGATGGTAGCGGCAATGGACATAGTTCCTTTTGCGCGCATTCATCTCAGACCATTACAACTGTGCATGCTCAGTCAGTGGAATGGGGACTATACAGACTTGTCTCCGAAGATACAAGTAAATCAGAGGACCAGAGACTCACTCCGTTGGTGGCTGTCCCTGGACAACCTGTCACAAGGGATGACATTCCGCAGACCGGAGTGGGTCATCGTCACGACCGACGCCAGTCTGATGGGCTGGGGCGCGGTCTGGGGATCCCTGAAAGCTCAGGGTCTTTGGTCTCGGGAAGAATCTCTTCTACCGATAAATATTCTGGAACTGAGAGCGATATTCAATGCTCTCAAGGCTTGGCCTCAGCTAGCGAGGGCCAAGTTCATACGGTTTCAATCAGACAACATGACAACTGTTGCGTACATCAACCATCAGGGGGGAACAAGGAGTTCCCTAGCGATGGAAGAAGTGACCAAAATCATTCTATGGGCGGAGTCTCACTCCTGCCACCTGTCTGCTATCCACATCCCAGGAGTGGAAAATTGGGAAGCGGATTTTCTGAGTCGTCAGACATTGCATCCGGGGGAGTGGGAACTCCATCCGGAAATCTTTGCCCAAGTCACTCAGCTGTGGGGCATTCCAGACATGGATCTGATGGCCTCTCGTCAGAACTTCAAAGTTCCTTGCTACGGGTCCAGATCCAGGGATCCCAAGGCGGCTCTAGTGGATGCACTAGTAGCACCTTGGACCTTCAAACTAGCTTATGTGTTCCCGCCGTTTCCTCTCATCCCCAGGCTGGTAGCCAGGATCAATCAGGAGAGGGCGTCGGTGATCTTGATAGCTCCTGCGTGGCCACGCAGGACTTGGTATGCAGATCTGGTGAATATGTCATCGGCTCCACCTTGGAAGCTATCTTTGAGACGAGACCTTCTTCTTCAGGGTCCGTTCGAACATCCGAATCTGGTTTCACTCCAGCTGACTGCTTGGAGATTGAACGCTTGATCTTATCGAAGCGAGGGTTCTCAGATTCTGTTATCGATACTCTTGTTCAGGCCAGAAAGCCTGTAACTAGAAAGATTTACCACAAAATTTGGAAAAAATATATCTGTTGGTGTGAATCTAAAGGATTCCCTTGGGACAAGGTTAAGATTCCTAAGATTCTATCCTTCCTTCAAGAAGGACTGGAAAAAGGATTATCTGCTAGTTCCCTGAAGGGACAGATTTCTGCCTTGTCTGTGTTACTTCACAAAAAGCTGGCAGCTGTGCCAGAGGTTCAAGCCTTTGTTCAGGCTCTGGTTAGAATTAAGCCTGTTTACAAACCTTTGACTCCTCCTTGGAGTCTCAACTTAGTTCTTTCAGTTCTTCAGGGGGTTCCGTTTGAACCCTTACATTCCGTTGATATTAAGTTATTATCTTGGAAAGTTTTGTTTTTAGTTGCAATTTCTTCTGCTAGAAGAGTTTCAGAATTATCTGCTCTGCAGTGTTCTCCTCCTTATCTGGTGTTCCATGCAGATAAGGTGGTTTTACGTACTAAACCTGGTTTTCTTCCAAAAGTTGTTTCTAACAAAAACATTAACCAGGAGATTATCGTACCTTCTCTGTGTCCGAAACCAGTTTCAAAGAAGGAACGTTTGTTGCACAATTTGGATGTTGTTCGCGCTCTAAAATTCTATTTAGATGCTACAAAGGATTTTAGACAAACATCTTCCTTGTTTGTTGTTTATTCCGGTAAACGGAGAGGTCAAAAAGCAACTTCTACCTCTCTCTCTTTTTGGATTAAAAGCATCATCAGATTGGCTTACGAGACTGCCGGACGGCAGCCTCTCGAAAGAATCACGGCTCATTCCACTAGGGCTGTGGCTTCCACATGGGCCTTCAAGAACGAGGCTTCTGTTGATCAGATATGTAGGGCAGCGACTTGGTCTTCACTGCACACTTTTACCAAATTTTACAAGTTTGATACTTTTGCTTCTTCTGAGGCTATTTTTGGGAGAAAGGTTTTGCAAGCCGTGGTGCCTTCCATTTAGGTGACCTGATTTGCTCCCTCCCTTCATCCGTGTCCTAAAGCTTTGGTATTGGTTCCCACAAGTAAGGATGACGCCGTGGACCGGACACACCTATGTTGGAGAAAACAGAATTTATGTTTACCTGATAAATTACTTTCTCCAACGGTGTGTCCGGTCCACGGCCCGCCCTGGTTTTTTTAATCAGGTCTGATAATTTATTTTCTTTAACTACAGTCACCACGGTACCATATGGTTTCTCCTATGCAAATATTCCTCCTTAACGTCGGTCGAATGACTGGGGTAGGCGGAGCCTAGGAGGGATCATGTGACCAGCTTTGCTGGGCTCTTTGCCATTTCCTGTTGGGGAAGAGAATATCCCACAAGTAAGGATGACGCCGTGGACCGGACACACCGTTGGAGAAAGTAATTTATCAGGTAAACATAAATTCTGTTTTTTTCATGCAAAATAAATAAAAACAATTATTTAAAAAGTGATCTGTCACATTTCTGACAAACATTTATAAACATTTGCGCTCTCACTACCCCTCCAATGAAAAAGGACACTCGACACTAAATACATTTCATGCACCGCCCTCTAATAATGCGTGTCACCATATTGAAACCTAGGTTACACTGCAAGTATCTGAAGGAGAGTTGCTGCACATGTGCAAACAGGTCAGAACTGGAATGTAGTGAAAGACAGAAGTCACCGTGGCGGCACTCATGACTAGAGGGAGGCGGGGAACAATCTCAATACTGTGCTTGTGAATTTATTTAGTGTTTAATGTCCCTTTAAAGTTGTTTGATTGCACAACTTGTCTGTGGAATAGATGCCCAGTGACTGACAGCTCCCACAGCATCATTAAAAGGCGTACAAATTACAATATTTTCTATGTGAACAATATTACTATAATTTGTTTTTAAATATTATGGTTAGGGGTCATTGGGAAATCTAAACAGATTGATACTGAGGCGTAATTTATCATATTACCCTGCTAGATGACCCAGGACAGAGATGGGTTTTCTATTAAATGATATGTGGAGTATTTGCTTTTACTTTATCATATAAATACTAAGACAATAATGTATGTTAGTGCCAAGGTTTAATGCATTGGCATAAAATATATTTATCTTGCCTCTACAGGAGCTGAAAGAATTTATTATCACATTAGTTTTATTGCAGAGCACAATATTTGTGAACTGTCCAATCAAGTATTACAGATTTACAGTGAACTTGAGCATTTTCTGTAAAAAAAAACCATTTCATTTCTTTTGTATTGTACGATTAAGAATATAAACTGTAGCGCTAAATAATTGTGTTACAATTGTAACTATGTAGAAACTATCCAGTGAAGAAATAAAACTATTTAACTCATTAGCTTCCGAGCGAGCTGAGGGGTTAAACTTATACCAGAATAATATATTGTAATATAAAGAATTATTAAGAAGTCTGTTTACATTCTTCAGGACTCACAAAACCGCCAGAGCACGGCGTACAGTTTACATCAACCACAAGGAAACAAGGAACACGGCACTGAGAGAAGTGGCTACCTCTATAAAAAGAGTGATGGGTATGGATCATTTGAGATTATTCATTTTTGTTATGTTTTCCTTATACTAGAAGATAACTGAGAGAATGTGTCTTTTTAGGTTAAGAAAGGTTTGGCAGAAGAGGAAATGCTCTGTAAAGAATGGGTTTCTAACTATATCTCATGGCACTGTAAGTATGCATATCACTTTGTTTAGAATGTGTGTTCCTGGCCTAACATGGAATATCTACTTACTGTTTTGCCAATCACAGGTTTAGGATTGTTCTTTTTTTCTTTTTCTTTTTTTTTTTTTGGGGGGGGGGTGTTTTGAGGTTTCAGTCACATTCTTCAATCCATAAACTCACAAAACAGATACAACACTATGATATCAACATGAACTGGATTCTTAAATGTTTTTCTACAACTGAATGTTGCTGTTGCTAATTGAATATTTTTTTCTGTGAACCACTGAGCTGTTTAGAATATTACAAAAAATGAAAGGTGCATGAAATCCCACTTTATCTTTCATGATTCAGATAGAGCATGCAATAGTAAATAGCTTTACAATTTACTTCTATTTAATTTGATTTTTTCTCTTGGTATCCTTTGTTGAAAAGCATACTTAGGCTCAGGAGCAGCAATGCACTACTGGGGGATAGCTGGTGATTGGTGGCTGCACATATATGCCTATTGTGATTAGCTTACCCTTTGTGTTCATTCTAGCTCCCAGTAGTGCATTACTTCTTCTTCAACAAAGGTTGCCAAGCGATTGAAGCACATTTGATAAAAGAAGTACATTGAAAAGGTGCTTTAAAATGTATGCTCTATCTGAATCATGACAGACAAAAACTGGGTTTCATGTCCCTTTGTAAGGGTATGGGTATGTGAATCAGCATTTGAGTGTTCTGTTTTTCTCTTTCAAATTCACTTATAAACTTCACCAAATTGTAGATTTGTATTTGAATTACTGCAAATCTATAAGAATCAGCATTCAGAAGAACAAATGTAAATTAATGTTTTTATTCTCTTAGACTTGCAGTGCTTTCAATGCAAGTCTGTGAAAATCAACACTTGAATGTTCCATTTACTTATCTGAATGATATGTTTCTTAGACATATAGTGATTTTGGTGAAACCTCTATTATCTTTAAGAACACAAACAGTATTTGAAACAGCAAAATTGAACATTCAAACATTGATTCTCATAGACTTATCTTACAGAGGCACATAAAATTGGATTGCTGGCTAAAAATTAGGGGCGCGATCCGATATCGATCGCAGTTTGCGGCGCAAGCGAGGAGACCGGCGTCGCCCGCAGTTTCAGCTCGCAACTCGAGCCATCCCATATAAGTCGCCGTCAGATGCTAAAGTGCCGTAAGTCTCACAAACCAGCGATGTCCAGAAATCTGCGCAAGTACAAATTTCTGGCGTCGCCAGTGACTTGCGGCACGTTAGAATCTGCCGGCGCCTATAAAACCTGACTAAAGTCTAAAACACCCGCACTGTCTAACACGCCTCCCTAACATAGCCCGCACTGTCTAACACGCCTCCCTAACATAGCCCGCACTGTCTAACACGCCTCCCTAACATAGCTCGCACTGTCTAACACGCCTCCCTAACATAGCCCTAACATAGCCCGCACTGTCTAACACGCCTCCCTAACATAGCCCGCACTGTCTAACCCTCTATCCGCTATCCCCCCTCACTATCCTAACAATAAAAAAGCTATTAACCCCTAAACCGCCGCTCCCGTACCCCGCCGCAACCTAATAAAGTTATTAACCCCTAAACCGCCGCTCCCGTACCCCGCCGCCAGCTATATTATATCTATAACCCCCTAAAGTGAGCCCCTAACACCGCGGCCATCTATATTAAAATTATTAACCCCTAATGTAAGCCCCTTACACCGCCGCCATCTATATTAAAATTATTAACCCCTAATGTAAGCCCCTTACACCGCCGCCATCTCTATTAAAATGATTAACCCCTAATTTAATCTACCTACCCCGCCACCAGCTATATTATCTATATTAACCCTAAGTATATTATAGTTAATATAGTTATTACATTATATATATTAACTATATTAACCCTAATATTATATTAGGGTTAATATAGTTAATATAGTTACTATAGTATTTATATTAACTATATTAACTCTATCTAACCCTAACACCCCTAACTAAATTTATATTAAATTAATCTAATTAATTTATAAACTAAAATATTCCTATTTAAATCTAAATACTTACCTATAAAATAAACCCTAAGATAGCTACAATATAATTAATAATTACATTGTAGCTATGTTAGGGTGAATATTTATTTTACAGGTAAATAGTTAATTATTTTAACTAGGTATAATAGATATTAAATAGTTATTAACTATTTAATATCTACCTAGTTAAAATAATTACCCAATTACCTGTAAAATAAATACACCTACACTATCAATAAATGTAATAAACTACAAACATCTATCTAAAAATACAATTAAATTAACTAAACTAAATTACAAAAACAAACAAACAATAAATTACAAAAAATAAAAAAAAGATTAAAAGATTTTTAAGCTAATTACACCTATTCTAAGCCCCCTAATAAAATAATAAACCCCCAAAATAACAAAAATTCCCTGCCCTATTCTAAATTAAACAAATTTCAAAGCTCTTTACCTTACCAGCCCTTAAAAGGGCCTTTTGTGGGGCATGCCAATAGAATGCGAGCTCAATCTGATTGGCTGATTGGATCAGCCAATCGGATTGAACTTGAATCTGATTGGCTGATTCAATCAGCCAATCAGATTTTTTTAACTTAATTCCGATTGGCTGATAGAATCCTATCAGCCAATCGGAATTCGGCGGACGCCATCTTGGATGACGTCATTTAAAGGTACCTCATTCCAAGTTTAGCAGTCGGCCGGGATGGATGCTCCGCGGCGGCGGAGCGAAGAAAGAAGATTGAAGATGCCGCCGGAAGAATGAAGACTTTGCTGCCGCTTGGAGGAAGACGTCGCCGGAGGAAGAATTCTTCTTTGCCGCTTGGAGGATGACATCGCCGGAGGAAGAATTCTTCTTTGCCGCTTGGAGGATGACATCGCCGGAGGAAGAATTCTTCTTTGCCGCTTGGAGGACGACATCGCCCGGATCGGATCAGGAGTTCGTCCCGGTGTGGTGAAGACAAGGTAGGGAGATCTTCAGGGGGGTAGTGTTAGGCTTTTTTAAGGGGGGTTTGGGTGGGTTTAGAATAGGGGTATGTGGGTGGTGGGTTGTAATGGGGGGGGGGGATTGTATTTGTTGAATGCAAAAGAGCTGAATTCTTTGGGGCATGCCCCACAAAAGGCCCTTTTAAGGGCTGGTAAGGTAAAGAGCTTTGAAATTTGTTGAATTTAGAATAGGGCAGGGAATTTTTTTTATTTTGGGGGTTTATTATTTTATTAGGGGGCTTAGAATAGGTGTAAGTAGCTTAAAAATCTTGTAATCCTTTTTTTATTTTTTGTAATTTAGTGTTTGTTTTTTTTTGTAATTTAGTTTAGTTAATTTAATTGTATTTTTAGATAGATGTTTGTAGTTTATTTAATTTATTGATAGTGTAGGTGTATTTATAACTTAGGTTAGGATTTATTTTACAGGTAATTGGGTAATTATTTTAACTAGGTAGATATTAAATAGTTAATAACTATTTAATATCTATTATACCTAGTTAAAATAATTAACTATTTACCTGTAAAATAAATATTAACCCTAACATAGCTATAATGTAATTATTAATTATATTGTAGCTATCTTAGGGTTTATTTTATAGGTAAGTATTTAGATTTAAATAGGAATATTTTAGTTTATAAATTAATTAGATTAATTTAATATAAATTTAGTTAGGGGTGTTAGGGTTAGATAGAGTTAATATAGTTAATATAAATACTATAGTAACTATATTAACCCTAATATAATTAGGGTTAATATAGTTAATATATATAATGTAATACCTATATTAACTATAATATACTTAGGGTTAATATAGATAACATAGCTGGCGGCGGGGTAGGTAGATTAAATTAGGGGTTAATCATTTTTATATAGGTGGCGGCGGTGTAAGGGGTCAGATTACGGGATAGATAAGGTAGATGGCGGCGGTTTTAGGGGCTCACAGTAGGGGGTTAGTTTATGTAGATGGCGGCGGGGTCCGGGAGCGGCGTTTTAGGGGGTAATAACTTTATTAGGGATTTCGGGGGGGGATCGCGGTTGACAGGGAGATAGACATTGCGCATGCGTTAGGTGTTAGGTTTATTTTAGCAGATCGCGGTTGACAGGGAGATAGACATTGCGCATGCGTTAGGTGTTAGGTTTATTTTAGCAGATCGCGGTTGACAGGGAGATAGACATTGCGCATGCGTTAGGTGTTAGGTTTATTTTAGCAGCTAGTTTAGGGAGTTACGGGGCTCCAATAGTCAGCGTAAGGCTTCTTACGGCTGCTTTTTGTGGCGAGGTGAAAATGGAGTAAGTTTTCTCCATTCTCGCCACGTAAGTCCTTACGCTGCATATTGGATACCAAACTGCGCGGGTTTGGTATACCTGCCTATGGCCCAAAAAACTGCGGGCGACGGCAGAAATATACGCGCGTAACTTCTAGCTTACGCCGTATATAGGATACCAAATCCGCGCAATTATTGGCGTCGCCGGCTTTTGCGGGCGACGCTTTATATCGGATCGACCCCCAGAATGTCAGTTTAATTGAACAGATGTGGTCAACGTTCACTGTTTTATATTAGTGCTCAAATGTTCATTAATTCTTAATTAGCACAATGCAAATTGAATAAAAAGAAAATAAGATGTATATGGTTCCCATTCTTTGGCTCCTTATATTTTTAATTTTTATTGTGTAGCGTTTAAATGGAAAGATTATTTATAATAGATATCATTTAGTTTATCGAAAAGTGTGTTTTTTTAATTCATGTTTTTTATTAGGCTAACATTCCACCTGCAAAGCTGAACCTGCTCACCTGTCAAGTAAAAACAAACCCTGAGGAGAAAAAGAATTTTGACCTCATCTCTCGTAGGTTTCCTTTATGTTTTTGTTAGTTGGTGATTTGTGTAACTTGTCACATGGATATGATTGTTATTACTGGATTTCACCATCTCTGCTCTACATATTACTGTATCAAAATCATTTATTTAAATGCTATTTTGATGAGTGATTGTAGAACTCATATTTTGTAGATCTAAGTGAAGAGAGTTTGGTGACCATGCAACTGGTGCATGTTCCCAGCTATGGAGGTACAGATGATTATTCTAAAGTATCACAAATAAACTTTATGCATTCGCTGTCATCTTCCCTACGTTTTCTGTGGCGGTGATATTTTGCAGTCTGCTTGCTAGCACCATAAGAATTCCTTTGTAGGGGAAGATTGCACTGTGTTTTCTAAACTCCTGGCTATGGGAATTGTATGTGACCAATTGCTTTGTAGTGCTGTGCAGCCTTCTCTAGCAGTCAAGTGGTTAAATGGATAGTCTAGTCAAAATTAAACTATCATGATTCAGATAGAGCATGCAATTTTAAGCAACTTTCTAATTTACTTCTATTATCTATTTGTCTTTGTTCTCTTGGTTTATTTGAAAAAGCAAGAATGTAAGCTTAGGAGCTGGCCCATTTTTGGTTCAGTACCTGGGTAGCGCTTGCTGATTGGTGGCTATATTTAGACACCAATCAGCAAGTGCTACCCAGGTACTGAACCAAAAATGGGCCGGCCACTAAGCTTTCATTCCTGCTTTTTCAAATAAAGATAGCAAAGAAAAATTGTTAATAGAAGTAAATTAGAAAGTTGTTTAAAATTGTATGCTCTATCTGAATCATGATAGTTTAATTTTGATTAGACCATTCCTTTAAATTAGTGGAGACAGAGACATTCCAGCAGGTATCATCATTGATTCATTTACTACTTCCTAGTAGCATTTTGGAGTTTGATACTAATTCATTTTACTATAGGGAAATGTAGGTTTTGTATATGTGTGTGTGTCTCTGATTATGTTTTTTTATTACTTGTTGTTATGCACAGATTTAATGTTTATTTTACACTCAGCCTGTTTTTCTCTGCAGATGATCGGACTTATCATTTTCAAGCAGAGGATGAACAGGATTGCCAAATGTAAGTCCCTATTTACGCTGGTTTTCCATTTATAAAATGTAATAGTTTTACTTTTACAAGCATATTTAGCCTGTTGCTATATACAGTAAACTAGTATGGATTTAAGTAATCCAGCAAAAGGACTTGTGAGAGATGTACTGAAAGATTGGTTACAATGATACACATATAGCAAGATATTTGTTTTAAAAGAAAAATGTTCTCAAGATGGCAGTCAATTTGAAAAAGAGCTGAATGCCATTTTAAGGGAAATGCCCATACAAATGCCCCTTTAGGGGCAATGGGTAGTTTAGTTTTTTTAAGTGTTAGGTTTTTTGTTTTATTTTGGGGGGTTTGGTGGGTCGGGAGGGTTTACTATTAGGGGGACTTAGTATTTTTTAGAAGTAAAAAAGCTGTTTAACTTAGGGCTATGCCCTACAAAAGTCCCTTTTAAGGGCTATTTGTAGTTTAGTATTAGATTAGGGGTTGTTTTTATTTTGGGGGTATTTTTTATTTTTATAGGGGTATTAGTTTAGGTTTACATTTTTTATTTTGGATAACTTTGTTTATTTATTTCTGTAATTTTACTTTTTTATTTTTTGTAACTTAAAGGGCCACTAAACCCAAAATCTTTCTTTCATGATTCAGATAGAGAATAGAAATTTAAACAACATTACAATTTACTTTTATTATTTATTTTGCTTCATTTTTTAGATATCCTTAGTTGAAGAAAAAGCAATGCACATGGTGAGCCAATCACACAAGGCTTCTATGTGCAGCAACCAATCAGCAGCTACTTAGCATATCTGGATATGCTTTTCAGCAAAGAATATCAAGCGAATAAAACAAATTAGATAATAGAAGTAAATTAGAAAGATGTTTAAAATTGCATTCTCTTTCTAAATCATGAAAGAAAAAATGTGGGTTTCATGTCCCTTTAAGCTTGGGGGTTTATATTTTGTATACATAGACTGCCCTCTGGACAGGCTTTTCGCCTAGTTAACAATAAATATGATTTAGAATTCTTAAAACAAAATGCTGTTGTCATGTTGCTTTCCTTTGTGCAGATCAGAAGCTGAGAAACCTAAATCATACAGACAGATGAACATATTTACACCTCCTGAAGTGATTCTTTATGTATAATCTGTTCTTCTACAAAAGCAAATTTAGCAGAGGATGAGTCAAGGAACCCCCCTCTTTTCTGCAGAGGAAAAGTCATGGAAGATATTATTGTAAAGTGGATATTCAGAAGTTAAACTCTATGTTGAAGGAGATATGAAATCATTGAAATGAAATAAAGCATCAGACAAAAGAAATCTGCTTTTGCTTTGATGAGACTCAAAAAAAAGATGCAGTTGGAACTTTTTGTTTCACCCATGATGCATATATATTGTAATGGGTGATTCATTGCTTTTAAAACCTGTCCTCAGGCCTCCCCAACTGGCCAGATTTTCAGGATTACCTTGGATGAGAGCAGGTAAAATAAACATGTTTGCTAATCAGCTGATTATTTCACCTGTGCTCTAGTTCAGATATCCTCAAAATCTGGCCTCTTAGGGAGGCCTGAGGAAAGGTTTTAACCAGTGGTTTAGCTTGTGGGGCATGTATAGTAGTGATAGTAGTGACCTTGAGTCGGCCTTTTCATTAGTCCGAGTACATCCACAGTTTGTAAGGTTAATTTTCTTCTTAAATGGAAAGAGTCCACAGCTGCATTCATTACTTTTGGGAATTCAGAACCGGGCCACCAGCAGGAGGCAAAGATACCCCAGCCAAAGGCTTAAATACTCCTCCCAGTTCCCTCAGCCCCCAGTCATTCTTTGCCTTTCGTCCCAGGAGGTTGGCAGAGAAGTGTCAGAAGTTTGTTTTTTGTCTCTTATGGAGGGTAGTACTCTTCGACATGGGACAGGAGTTTTAAGTAATCCTGTCAGTCTCTCAATGAGGGCCTGGTTGAAAGTTAGAGTCCGGAGATGCAGGAAGAGTATTTCTGCGAAACCATCCCGACTCATTTTAACAGCTCCACAAGCAGTCAGCGTTGTCGAACTTCGCTTTGCTTCGTGCTTTCTTATTTCAAGTCTCTGGCGGAGGCGATGCTACTATCTGTCACACTTGAAGGGCCGTGTTCCTGTTTCCACGGCATAGATTCTGGTAAGATTGTTTTATTTTACTTCTTCATGAATGTACTGTCATACAAATGTTTCCGGTGAATTGCCCATCTTGCAGGATTTACTAGACTATAGGGTCTCAGTTGGACTCCTTTTGTATTTTGGAATCAAGGGTTAATATCTCCTGAGGGGGATTATTGAACAGGGTTTTTTTTTAATCATATTTGTTATGTGATTCAATCTGCTTATGTGTAGTGTTAACTGGGCTCATGGCTTGGAACATAAAGGCCTTTGGAAGTGACGCAACCTTATGGTTGGGCGCGCTTTTTTGGACTGTACGGTTCACCTTGTGACTTGGCGTGATTACGTTCTGGGCTCCATTTCCGCATTCCTGTCCATGTGGCGACGGAGAAATTCTGGTCCGCAGGGGTCTGGGTCATAGGAGGTGGTGAGTGCCCCAGCCATTGTGGGTGTCAGATGCTGTTTAGTTTTTGTTTTTCTTATAGTCTATATTTGCATATTCTCTATCCAGCTATGAAGGATTCGGATGCTGAGACTGTTTAAATTTCAGATTCCTTGTCCTGTGAAGAATTTGGTTTGGCCTCATTGACACGTCAATCAGTTATGTTCGGTATGCCGTATTAGAGCGCCTTGTTCCCCGGGCTCGGGGAATCAAGGGACCGCTGAGCCCTCCGCCTCTGGGGGCTCTGTCCTCCGAGAGGCGAGTTCCCTACCTCTCCCTCCTACTACACATGCGGATTACCCAGATTATGTTTATCCCTCCTTGCAGGGTGGCTTGTTCCCCCTACCCCCCCACCCCCGGAGGCTGCAGCACGTTTTCACTTCCACAGACGTTTATTTGCGTTTGTGCTCGTGCCCTGTTGTCCCGGGTCTCCCGGGCCTTGGGAAGGCCTGTACAGTTCCCTGTGGGTGTGGCTGTCCCTGGGTGTTGTGCCTTTCATTACTGAATAGCGCACCTTCGCGTTTTACTCAGACATGTTTTTCAGTTATTAGACGACCCTATCCTTAACTGATACGGGAATCCACAGTCTTCTACTTCAAATGGCTCACCTCATTAGACATGAGGGGATGAAGTAATCTCCTGATTGTCCTTCCCAGTTTTGTTGGAAGATTAGGGTTCCATTTGGCTGGTCCTGCGTGTAGGCCTGTTTCTTCTTGGGCATTAACCTACGGGTTGCCTATATTTTCTTTTATCCGATTAGGATGTCTTTTATTTTTGTTTATATGTTTCCTTCTGGAACTTCTGGGATCGATACTCACTCTTACTTCTGCTGAAGTTTGTTAAGCGACATGTTGGTCCTATGTTTGTCTGTTACTCCTCCTTCCCCTCTGAGGGAGGATTTATGAAACTTGACAGTTAGGACCCTGGCGGCAGGCTGGTCTTATTTGGGTTTTTCCGTCTCGTGGATGTTCAGACACGTGGCACCGTTTCTGTTTGGCTGGTCCAGTCGAGGTGCCGAGTGCTCATATCATTTGTGTTTCTTGTTTTTGTTTCAACAAGTTCAGCTAAGCATTCTAGAGGACCTGTGGGTCCGTGTGGCAGGAAGGATTGTTTCCGTCCTTATTAGCCCTCAATCTATTTAGCTGCGTTACTCTCTCTGGCGTCTGATATTATCGGGACCTAGAGTTTCTTCCCCCAAGCAGTGGAGGGTTGGAGGGCTTAGTGCCCTCTTGCCGCCGATTTGGGTGGTTTGGCCTTCTGAGGCTCTGGGATTATCCTTTTTGGACTTGGTCCTTCAGCAGCTAGAAGTCTGATGGGTAGCTTAGCTGCCTAGCTGCCGAAGGTTTGCAACCTGTAACCAGCTGTGGCTATTTGCACATTGACTGTGTAATGTCAAGCTGTTTTCATGAGAAAGCAATCCGCTTTTTCCCTGTGGTTTAGGTCTCCTTTTAGGGACCTAGTTTTTCCTCTGGGAGGTGGTTGTTCCCTTTTAGGGACTCTGGGCATGGTCTCCTTTGGGCTCTGCTTAGGGTTCTTTCCCGGAGCTGGGTATTCTCCGTATTCTTTTCTCTCTGTGATCCTCTGATTGTATGTAGGTGATGTGGAGACCAGCCTTTGCTCGAGTGTCTTTGGCCTCGAGGTATCCCCTTGCTTGTGGTCCTGTGGCTGTTTGAGCATCTATGGGCTCTAGTGTCGTTGTACGACTTTTAACGCCTTAGCTCTTTTTGGAGCATTGGACTTCGGCAAGGGGTGGTCTCTTCCTTGGGTCGGGACTTACGAGTTATTCTCGTGATCCAGGTTGATCTGGATATTGCATTGATATCTCCTTGTGGGTCTGTTTTTTTATATCAGACAGGGTGTTAAGTTCGCGGTTCTTGTTTGTTTAAACATTTGGGGGCTCGGGCCTATCTTCACCCTGGTGCTTCCGGTTGTTTGAAGTTTCACTCAGCGTTTTCCCTTGTGGACCCCACTGCGGGTGTTACCAGACTTTTAGGCTCTAGGGCTGGTTCGGGGTTCCCCAGTTCCAGGGAACTTGGGCTATGACCTTTATTCTGACTAATTGACCTGGTCATGGTTGGCCTTTTTTTCTGAGTGCCGATGCTCACTGGGCTTGACATACGACTTTATGGTCGGTTTTTCTTGGTCAGCTTGCTGTAGTAACCTTATGAATTCACTGCTCTGCAGACATATGGGTTTACAGTGTCACTGCTGCAACTATTGCACATTGGATGTGTGTTAGCAAGCTACATTTTTAGGGCGATTCCTCCCATGTTCGTGTGCGTTGGAGATTTGATCTATCCTTTAGCCTGTGGCTTGGGGTCTTGTGGGCAGTTGCTCTGCCTTTCTGTCCCCATTCCTTTTCTTAGGGGGGTATTCTCCTTCCTATGGAGGTGTGGTCTCTTTCTTAGGGCTTCTCCTAGATTCAGGAGGTTTGATCTGAGAGTTAACCTTTCAGAGAGGGGTATTCTCTCTGGGTTGTTATGTTCCATCTGGAGTCTGTCTGGCTCTGTGTCGAGACTGTTGGGCCCTTTGCTAGATTCCTTTGGGTCTACGGCCTTGTCGTCTGTTCCATCTGGAGTCTGTCTGGCTCTGTGTCGAGACTCTGTTGGGCCCTTTGCTAGATTCCTTTGGGTCTACGGCCTTGTCGTCTGTTCCTAAGGAGTCGGGTTGGCACCCGTGCTCTGTTGGGATGGCTGTGTCCATTATTCCGCTTGTTTTTGAGCTGATGTTGGGCTTCTCCTGTTCCTCTGTTTCAGACCTGTCCGACGTTTGGGCTGGCCCGGCTGGAAGTGGGTTCTGAGATGCATTGTCATCTTCAGGATTTAGGTTGGCATAGTGGCTAGCTCCCTGGGCTTGCAAGCAGAAGATCCAGGGTTCCAATCCACCTTCTAGTTCTGGTTGTAACCTCTCATTCTTGGGGGTGCAGTGGGCCTCGTTGAAGTTAGGTGCTTTCCCCTTTTAGAGACCTATGTGTAGGTCTGGCTGCTTAGATTGCCTAGTGCGTGCTCTCTGTCTGGGAGTTTTTTTCTTGCAATCTGTTCTCTTGCTGGCCGCTTTTTACTTCTCAGCAAGTATTCTTCCGTGTCATCCTGATGATGGCTGCTTGTTCATGACTCAGGTTTTTTTGGCTAGGTCTGTTGCACGTTTTTTGTGTCGGAATAGTTCAGTATTCTATGTTCTGGCGATGTGAGGATTCCGTCTTTAGTTGTCTTTCGGTGCTTTGCACTATGTTGGGAGAAAAGTTTCTCTGTTCCGATGCCCAGTCCTAAACCTCTGGTTTCTGCTTGGTCTGGGCGTAGCCTCCCTATGTTTGTCAGGACCCATTTGGGTCTTTGTGTGATGGGCTCGCTATAGGGGGTTTTCCTTCGATTAATTTTGTGGTGACCTTCCGGTTTCCCTTCGGTTATTCCTTGCCCTATCCCTTTGGGAATTTAGTCTGGTGTTCCCTTCGTTAGTGAGGGGTGATTGGGGAGGGACCGACTGTTGGGCGACTGTGTCTCCTGAAGGACTGTTGGCTCAGTTGAGTCAGATTTTGCGGTCTCTAGCTAGACTTCTGGACTATCTGCGGGTCAGTGTCCTTGGGGCTTTTTCCTTTTCACATTTTTCTCGGCTTCGGACGAAGTGGGGTTTTTGTTGGGTAGTGGTTCAGACTTGGTGCCCTCAGAATGGGCCGCCTATTGTTCCCTCACATCTTGGCATTCAGTGTCCTCTGTGGCTTGGGTATTGTTTTCCCAAAAGTAATGAATGCAGCTGTGAACTCTTTCCATTTAAGAATAAAAACTTAAATTATGCTTACCTGATCATTTTTTTTCTTCTGATAGAAAGAGTCCACAGCTCCCCAGCCGTATTTTTTATGTGGGGCGTCCTTATTATTCTTCTGGCACCTTTCACCCTGATATTTCTTCTACTGTTCCTTGTTCCTCGGCAGAATGACTGGGGGATGAGGGGAGTAAGAGGAGTATTTAAGCCTTTGGCTGGGGTGTCTTTGCCTCCTCCTGGTGGCCAGGTTCTGAATTCCCAAAAGTAATGAATGCATCTGTGGACTCTTTCCATCAGAAGAAAAGAAAATTATCAGGTAAGCATAATTTAAGTTTTTTGTTGATTGTATTTGCCAGCGAGCTGCTCCTTCTCCTTTCTTATTTCTCAGCTCTTTAATAGAGTGGGTAGCGCATAATCTGGCCATAAATCAGCTTTTTGTGTGCTTGGGAGAGATGCCTGTGACTCAATGAGTATTTAGAGTGAATGTGGGAGTGCTTTGTTGTGTCTGAGTCAGAGATACGGAATTTGTCTTTTTTATTTTGATGATTATTATTAACCTAAGTGAGAGCTTTCTTCTCAGTGAGGGAAATTTCTCCCTTTATTTATTTTTTTCTGTTTATCTTATGCAGGGAAGTATAGAGAGATTTTAGTCAGGTTACCAAATAGGCCCCATGGAAGAACCAAAGTAAGCTTGATTTGCCACTTTGGTGAAAATGTAATCTTTGTAAATATGGCCCCTTATATTTATACTCAGAACTGCTGCATAGGAAATATAACAGTCATTTTGCTGTAATTAAAGGACATTAAAATGTTTTATTTATATTTTACATTGTACAAGACACTCATTAACAAAATGTACAGTATTTTTCATATTTTCCAGTGTTTCATACTTCTTACATAATATTCAAGAACAAAACAAATAGAAAAAAAGTAAAGTAATATATGGAATAATCACAGCAGGTGAAACTTGCAAGGAAAAGTGATCCCAATAGTTATTCCTGCTCTGACCCGGCTACCAAGATGACATACACAGCTATTAAATATACAAGCCAGAGAAAGAGATATATATGATTTTTGCATATAATCATTTATTCAGCAAAACGGGTCTACCATACAAATATCGCCCTTAGGAAATTAAACAAAGATACTAGATCTTGAAGTATACAGGAGGCAATCATAGGCGATACTAGGAGGAAAGATGAGAGTGGGGTCAAGCTATTGGCTTCCAAAGCAGAGAGTATTTTCCCCCAGTACAATGTAATATTGGGTCATTTTGTTTGTTTTGAAGTAGTGATATTCTTCTAAGGTCAAAGCTCAGTGGTTTTATCCTTCCATTCTCTTATGGTTCGAATATTAGAGGATTTCTATTTATGAGCTATTAGTGATTTAGCATTATTTAGCCCGATTGTGAATTGATTAAGCCTTATTCTGCATGAATGATGTCAAAAAGAACGTAGGTACCAGCAATGATTTAAAGGTTTGCTCTATAATTTCCAAAAATTATTATTTTTTATATTTTCATCAGAAATAAATGACTGCATTGTAAAGGATCTGCATACAAAATGTATTGAAATCTTAGATTTTATTAGCAAAATGTGTGATCCAGGAATACACTCCTTGAAAATCCTCTTAAGCTAATCTTATCTTCTTTAGCCAGTCAGCAGTTATCTTCCCTGAGCCTACCTAGGTATGCTTTTCAACAAAGGATACCAAGAGGAAGAGGCAACTTTGATAGAAGAAAATGGGAACGTTGTTTAAAATTGCATCCTCTGTTCTGAATCATCTGTACTGTGAGCAGCCAGTGTTTGGTTTATGCTATGGAGTTTTTATTTGTTTTTCAACAAAGGACTGTTTTTTCCACTATTCCTTCCTCACATGTTTGCTGTGACTAGAGCTCTTAATGAGAGCAAAGCAAACTTGATATTAGAAGCCAATTGGAAACTTGACTTTTACTTGGTAAGCTCTATCTGAATTAGGAAATGTGGAGATTTAATGCACTTTTAAAATTGAGCCTTTTAGTACATCACAGAGAAGCACTGGCATCTGTAGTACTATAGTGCTTACATTTATTTAAAAAGACAGATAATCCCTATATTATCCATTCCCCAGTTTTGCCTAGATAACACTGTTATATTAATATACTTGTTACCTCTGTGATTGCCTTGTATCTAAGCCTCTGCACACTGTACCCTGATCTCAGTGCTTTTTACAAACGTGTTTTAGCCAATTAGTGCTGGTTCCTGCATAACTCCACGGGAGTGAGCACAATAGTATCTATATGCCACACATAAACTAGCATTGTCTGGCTGTGAAAAGCTAATAAAGTGCACTGACAGAGGCGTAACTAGAAACCACAGGGCCCAGGTCCAAGAATCTAAGAAGGCCCCCCCCCACACACCCAAAAAAGGTGAATTTGATGCATATCTTTTTTTTTTTAACATTTAACACAGAAAAAAAATGTGAATCAGATTACATGTCTGAAAAAGGAGGTACCCTGTTCCCATAGTCTGTGAGATGGTCTGACCCCCTATTACTGTATATAGTGACACTGTTTAACCCACCAGTACTGTATATAGTGAGTTAGTGACACAGTCTGTAATCTGTCGGTGAGATGGCTGACCTGACCCTACCCGCCCCAGTACTTTATAAAATGACCACAGTAGTCTGTGACATGGTCCAGCCCCCCCATTCTGTATATAGTGGTACTGTATAGTGACACTGTTTACCCCCCGCCCCCCCATGCTGTAGTAACAAGGTCTGTAATTTGCTGATTCCACAAACATACACACACAGTCACATACATACATACACACACACACACACACAAACACCAATGGGTTAAACAGAAACACTAACCCCTGTAGACAGAGACAGTGACACTAGTGAATCATCACACTCACATGATATAAGTGCAGGCAGTGGCAGGTCAAAGTTTTTTATTGAAAACATTTTTTTATTTTTTTTTTAAGCTGGGCCCCCACGCTGGAGGCCCGGTCGCAGTTGCGACCTCTGCACCCCCTGTAGTTCCGTCCTTGTGCACTGAGATAAGAGGAAACCTGCACGGCACTGCCTTAGAAACAGGCAGAGAGATTTTGAGGTTGTAAAGTATGTTAATATAACAATATTGGTTGTGCAAAGCTGGGGGATGGATAGTGAAGGCATTGTATATCTTTCTTTCATGTAATTAGCAAGAGTCCATGAGCTAGTGACGTATGGGATATACATTCCTACCAGGAGGGGCAAAGTTTCCCAAACCTCAAAATGCCTATAAATACACCCCTCACCACACCCACAAATCAGTTTTACAAACTTTGCCTCCTATGGAGGTGGTGAAGTAAGTTTGTGCTAGATTCTACGTTGATATGCGCTCCGCAGCAGGTTGGAGCCCGGTTTTCCTCTCAGCGTGCAGTGAATGTCAGAGGGATGTGAAGAGAGTATTGCCTGTTTGAATTCAATGATCTCCTTCTACGGGGTCTATTTCATAGGTTCTCTGTTATCGGTCGTAGAGATTCATCTCTTACCTCCCTTTTCAGATCGACGATATACTCTTATATATATACCATTACCTCTGCTGATTTTCGTTTCAGTACTGGTTTGGCTTTCTACAAACATGTAGATGAGTGTCCTGGTAAGTAAGTCTTATTTTCTGTGACACTCTAAGCTATGGTTGGGCACTTTTTTATAAAGTTCTAAATATATGTATTCAAACATTTATTTGCCTTGACTCAGGATGTTCAACATTCCTTATTTTCAGACAGTCAGTTTCATATTTGGGATAATGCATTTGAATCAATCATTTTTTCTTACCTTAAAAAATTTGACTTTTTCCCTGTGGGCTGTTAGGCTCGCGGGGGCTGAAAATGCTTCATTTTATTGCGTCATTCTTGGCGCGGACTTTTTTGGCACAAAAAATCTTTTCTGTTTCCGGCGTCATACGTGTCGCCGGAAGTTGCGTCATTTTTTTGACGTTCTTTTGCGCCAAAAGTGTCGGCGTTCCGGATGTGGCGTCATTTTTGGCGCCAAAAGCATTTAGGCGCCAAAATAATGTGGGCGTCTTATTTGGCGCTAAAAAAATATGGGCGTCGTTTTTGTCTCCACATTATTTAAGTTTTCATTGCTTCTGGTTGCTAGAAGCTTGTTCCTTGGCATTTTTTCCCATTCCTGAAACTGTCATTTAAGGAATTTGATCAATTTTGCTTTATATATGTTGTTTTCTCTCTTACATATTGCAAGATGTCTCACGTTGCATCTGAGTCAGAAGATACTTCAGGAAAATCGCTGTCTGGTGCTGGAACTACCAAAGCTAAGTGTATCTGCTGTAAACTTTTGGTAGCTGTTCCTCCAGCTGTTGTTTGTACTAATTGTCATGATAAACTTGTTAATGCAGATAATATTTCCTTTAGTAATGTACCATTACCTGTTGCAGTTCCATCAACATCTAATGTTCAGAGTATTCCTGATAATATAAGAGATTTTGTTTCTGAATCCATCAAGAAGGCTATGTCTGTTATTCCTCCTTCTAGTAAACATAAAAAATCTTTTAAAACTTCTCTTTATACAGATGAATTTTTAAATGAACATCATCATTCTGGTTCAGAGGATTCTGTCTCAGAGGTTGATGCTGATAAATCTTCATATTTATTTAAAATGGAATTTATTCGTTCTTTACTTAAAGAAGTACTAATTGCCTTAGAAATTGAGGATTCTGGTCCTCTTGATACTAAATTTAAACGTTTAGATAAGGTCTTTAAATCTCCTGTGGTTATTCCAGAAGTTTTTCCTGTTCCTGGTGCTATTTCTGAAGTAATTTCCAGAGAATGGAATAATTTGGGTAATTCATTTACTCCTTCTAAACGTTTTAAGCAATTATATCCTGTGCCGTCTGATAGATTAGAATTTTGGGACAAAATCCCTAAGGTTGATAGGGCTATTTCTACCCTTGCTAAACGTACTACTATTCCTACGTCAGATGGTACTTCGTTTAAGGATCCTTTTGATAGGAAAATTGAATCCTTTCTAAGAAAAGCTTATCTGTGTTCAGGTAATCTTCTTAGACCTGCTATATCATTGGCTGATGTTGCTGCAGCTTCAACTTTTTGGTTGGAAACTTTAGCGCAACAAGTAACAGATCATGATTCTCATATTATTATTATTCTTCTACAACATGCTAATAATTTTATCTGTGATGCCATTTTTGATATTATCAGAGTTGATGTCAGGTTTATGTCTCTAGCTATTTTAGCTAGAAGAGCTTTATGGCTTAAAACTTGGAATGCTGATATGTCTTCTAAATCGACTCTACTTTCCATTTCTTTCCAGGGAAACAAATTATTTGGTTCTCAGTTGGATTCTATTATCTCAACTGTTACTGGTGGGAAAGGAACTTTTTTACCACAGGATAAAAAATCTAAGGGTAAAAACAGGGCTAATAATCGTTTTCGTTCCTTTCGTTTCAACAAAGAACAAAAGCCTGATCCTTCTTCCTCAGGAGCAGTTTCAGTTTGGAAACCATCTCCAGTCTGGAATAAATCCAAGCCTTCTAGAAAAGCAAAGCCAGCTTCTAAGTCCACATGAAGGTGCGGCCCTCATTCCAGCTCAGCTGGTAGGGGGCAGGTTACGTTTTTCAAAGAAATTTGGTTCAATTCTGTTCACAATATTTGGATTCAGAACATTGTTTCAGAAGGGTACAGAATTGGTTTCAAGATAAGACCTCCTGTAAAGAGATTTTTTCTTTCCCGTGTCCCAGTAAATCCAGTGAAAGCTCAAGCATTTCTGAAATGTGTTTCAGATCTAGAGTTGGCTGGAGTAATTATGTCAGTTCCAATTCTGGAACAGGGGCTGGGGTTTTATTCGAATCTCTTCATTGTACCAAAGAAGGAGAATTCCTTCAGACCAGTTCTGGATCTAAAAATATTGAATCGTTATGTAAGGATACCAACATTCAAAATGGTAACTGTAAGGACTATCTTGCCTTTTGTTCAGCAAGGGCATTATGTCCATGATAGATTTACAGGATGCATATCTGCATATTCCAATTCATCCAGATCACTATCAGTTCCTGAGATTCTCTTTCCTGGACAAGCATTACCAGTTTGTGGCTCTGCCGTTTGGCCTAGCTACAGCCCCAAGAATTTTTACAAAGGTTCTCGGTGCCCTTCTGTCTGTAATCAGAGAACAGGGTATTGTGGTATTTCCTTATTTGGACGATATCTTGGTGCTTGCTCAGTCTTTACATTTAGCAGAATCTCATACGAATCGACTTGTGTTGTTTCTTCAAGATCATGGTTGGAGGATCAATTCACTAAAAAGTTCATTGATTCCTCAGACAAGGGTAACCTTTCTGGGTTTCCAGATAGATTCAGTGTCCATGACTCTGTCCTTGACAGAAAAGAGACGTCTAAAATTGATTTCAGCTTGTCGAAACCTTCAGTCACAATCATTCCCTTCGGTAGCCTTATGCATGGAAATTCTAGGTCTTATGACTGCTGCATCGGACGCGATCCCCTTTGCTCGTTTTCACATGCGACCTCTTCAGCTCTGTATGCTGAATGAATGGTGCAGGGATTACACAAAGATATCTCAATTAATATCTTTAAAACCGATTTACGACACTCTCTGACGTGGTGGACAGATCACCATCGTTTAATTCAGGGGGCTTCTTTTGTTCTTCCGACCTGGACTGTAATTTCAACAGATGCAAGTCTTACAGGTTGGGGAGCTGTGTGGGGATCTCTGACGGCACAAGGAGTTTGGGAATCTCAGGAGGTGAGATTACCAATCAATATTTTGGAACTCCGTGCAATTTTCAGAGCTCTTCAGTCTTGGCCTCTTCTGAAGAGAGAATCGTTCATTTGTTTTCAGACAGACAATGTCACAACTGTGGCATACATCAATCATCAAGGAGGGACTCACAGTCCTCTGGCTATGAAAGAAGTATCTCGAATTCTGGTTTGGGCGGAATCCAGCTCCTGTCTAATCTCTGCGGTTCATATCCCAGGTATAGACAATTGGGAAGCGGATTATCTCAGTCGCCAAACGTTGCATCCGGGCGAATGGTCTCTACACCCAGAGGTTTTTCTTCAGATTGTTCAAATGTGGGAACTTCCAGAAATAGATCTGATGGCATCTCATCTAAACAAGAAACTTCCCAGGTATCTGTCCAGATCCCGGGATCCTCAGGCGGAGGCAGTGGATGCATTATCACTTCCTTGGAAGTATCATCCTGCCTATATCTTTCCGCCTCTAGTTCTTCTTCCAAGAGTAATCTCCAAGATTCTGAAGGAATGCTCGTTTGTTCTGCTGGTAGCTCCAGCATGGCCTCACAGGTTTTGGTATGCGGATCTTGTCCGGATGGCCTCTTGCCAACCGTGGACTCTTCCGTTAAGACCAGACCTTCTGTCGCAAGGTCCTTTTTTCCATCAGGATCTCAAATCCTTAAATTTAAAGGTATGGAGATTGAACGCTTGATTCTTGGTCAAAGAGGTTTCTCTGACTCTGTGATTAATACTATGTTACAGGCTCGTAAATCTGTATCTAGAGAGATATATTATAGAGTCTGGAAGACTTATATTTCTTGGTGTCTTTCTCATCATTTTTCTTGGCATTCTTTTAGAATACCAAGAATTTTACAGTTTCTTCAGGATGGTTTAGATAAAGGTTTGTCCGCAAGTTCCTTGAAAGGACAAATCTCTGCTCTTTCTGTTCTTTTTCACAGAAAGATTGCTAATCTTCCTGATATTCATTGTTTTGTACAAGCTTTGGTTCGTATAAAACCTGTCATTAAGTCAATTTCTCCTCCTTGGAGTTTGAATTTGGTTCTGGGGGCTCTTCAAGCTCCTCCTTTTGAACCCATGCATTCATTGGACATTAAATTACTTTCTTGGAAAGTTTTGTTCCTTTTGGCGATCTCTTCTGCCAGAAGAGTCTCTGAATTATCTGCTCTTTCTTGTGAGTCTCCTTTTCTGATTTTTCATCAGGATAAGGCGGTGTTGCGAACTTCTTTTGAATTTTTACCTAAGGTTGTGAATTCCAACAACATTAGTAGAGAAATTGTGGTTCCTTCATTATGTCCTAATCCTAAGAAATCTAAGGAGAAATCGTTGCATTCTTTGGATGTTGTTAGAGCTTTGAAATATTATGTTGAAGCTACTTAGTCTTTCCGAAAGACTTCTAGTCTATTTGTTATCTTTTCCGGTTCTAGAAAAGGCCAGAAAGCTTCTGCCATTTCTTTGGCATCTTGGTTGAAATCTTTAATTCATCTTGCCTATGTCGAGTCGGGTAAAACTCCGCCTCAATGGATTACAGCTCATTCTACTAGGTCAGTTTCTACTTCCTGGGCGTTTAGGAATGAAGCTTCGGTTGATCAGATTTGTAAAGCAGCAACTTGGTCCTCTTTGCATACTTTTACTAAATTCTACCATTTTGATGTGTTTTCTTCTTCTGAAGCAGTTTTTGGTAGAAAAGTACTTCAGGCAGCGGTTTCAGTTTGAATCTTCTGCTCATTTATTCAATAAACTTTATTTTGGGTGTGGATTATTTTCAGCAGGAATTGGCTGTCTTTATTTTATCCCTCCCTCTCTAGTGACTCTTGCGTGGAAAGATCCACATCTTGGGTAGTCATTATCCCATACGTCACTAGCTCATGGACTCTTGCTAATTACATGAAAGAAAACATAATTTATGTAAGAACTTACCTGATAAATTCATTTCTTTCATATTAGCAAGAGTCCATGAGGCCCACCCTTTTTTGTGGTGGTTATGATTTTTTTGTATAAAGCACAATTATTCCAATTCCTTATTTTTATGCTTCGCACTTTTTTCTTATCACCCCACTTCTTGGCTATTCGTTAAACTGATTTGTGGGTGTGGTGAGGGGTGTATTTATAGGCATTTTGAGGTTTGGGAAACTTTGCCCCTCCTGGTAGGAATGTATATCCCATACGTCACTAGCTCATGGACTCTTGCTAATATGAAAGAAATGAATTTATCAGGTAAGTTCTTACATAAATTATGTTTTTTAAACAATAAAAAAATCAAGTAGACCGTTCTTTTAAAGAGTTTAAAAGGGACACATTGTACACTAGCTTTTTCTTTGCATAAAGGTTTTGTAGATGATCCATTTATAAAGCCCATCTGGTAGTGTTTTTGTAAAAATGTATAGTTTTCTTATTTTTTAATAACGTTATGCTGATTTTCAGACTCCTAACCAAGCCCCACAGTGCCAGATATATACACGCGTTTATAGACTACTGCTGGCTCCTGTTTATGTTATCTGTCTTTTCATATGCAGTGAAGGGGGAGTAGGGGAGAGAGTCTGCTTCTTTTTTTTTTACCCAGCTACTTTCAGTGGGTGTCCCAGCCTAACCTCATTAACAGTGCTAAACTGGGAGCTTCTAAGTAAGTTTTTAAAAGGTTTTATACTGGATTTTTATATCAGTATCTGTGCATATTCTTTTTTATAGTAGTGTCTATTACATGCAGTTAAATGCAAATTGGTGTATACTGTCCCTTTAAGATAAGAGTATATGTTGACTAGATGTGCCTTGTGGTTCTTTTTTTTTTTTTTTTTTTTCTCAATACATTTTATTGAGTTTTCTGTTAAACAAACAGGGAAAAAAACAGTGATACAATTTCTTTCGGTACTCAGTTAAAGGGACACTGAACACAATTTGTTTCTTTTGTGATTCAGATAGCGCATGCGATTTTAGGCAACTTTCTAATTGACTCCTTTTATCAAATTTTCTTCGTTCTCTTGCTATCTTTATTTGAAAAAGAAGGCATCTAAGCTAAGGAGCCCAACAATTTTTGGTTCAGCACCGTGGTCAGCACTTGTTTATTGGTGTGTGAATTTATCCACCAATCAGCAAGAACAACTCAGTTTGTTCACCAAAAATGGGCCGGCATCTAAACTTACATTCTTGCTTTTCAAATAAAGATGCCAAGAAAATGAAGAAAATTTGATAATAAAATTGCATGCTCTAGACTTCCGGTGGGTGGTGCTCCAAGATGGCTGCATTCCTATGAAGCTCCGAGATACCTCGTGAAAAAGAACCTTTATGCAGCCTGAACCCCCTGCCATCTGCGCCTCTCTTGACAGCTACGTGTCCGAGAACTAATGCAGATAGAGAAACTATCATCTTCTCTCCCACGGAGGTCACATTTAAAGCAAAAAACAGTTTGGTCTAGTGGTGCGTATTTAGCCGCTATACTGTACATAGTAAGTCTTGCAGAGTTGTATCTACTGGTCTCCTACCCACTCATTTTAAAATGATGGAGGCAGAAAACAGCGTTACTACACAGATACTCGAAACTTTCTTACCTATATTTGAACGCTTATCCCTTAGCATTCAAGCTTTGCATGAAGCGTTCCAGGTAACGGTGGGGATCTATGTTGCGGAACAGGATCCTGTGAATGAACAAAGCTGCTCTTCAGTACGAGCCCCGCAAGATTCACTCATCTCAGACTCAGTCAGGGGATCTCTGTCCTGTCACATAGAACAAGCTCTGCTCTGTCTACACTCACCTGCTATGACTACCGCAGGTCCGGAAAGTTTCAATGAGACATGTATATTAGGCATCCCATCGGAGAGCCCAGCCCTGGATGCTGGGAGGCAGAGCATCGAATCGCTACTTGTTCCTGAGCCACTGCAGGATTTTCCCCTTGCGCAAATGGCGAACCTGGCCTCCGGACTTGGTGACTGTCCTTCTGATGCGCCGCAACACACAGGTCTTGCCCCATGGCGACTTCTCCCTGACATATTTCTTGGGCCCCCTGCACTTATAAGAGGCTCAGTTATGTGTTTCCCCCAGCGCTTACGGTTGTGTTTGCCGGGTGTATGGCCTCTCTCACGCGACTCTGCCCATCTATCAAGCTGGTCGCTGGGCATACACCATGGACTAAGGGTTTTGGCGAGAGAGGGGATAGGCTAACGACGAAAAAGTCATACATAGGCTGGCTCCCCCAGCACTTAATCTAACACTCGTGGAGGAGTACCTACAATTTGAGCCTAATCTGTTGATTGACACACTGTTTTATATTTCCATACACTTTGCAAGGTCCGTGCAACCGTTCTACCCTCAACCAGCAGCAGGCATAGGCTAAAAGTCTGCGTGGAAAGCACCATCATATTACACATTCCTGGGCTGCAGACTGCTATTTACCCTTTTGAGATGCGGGTACCATAGATCTCCAGAGTGAAATAGTATTAGCGTTTAACTCTGGCCCGGTTGGTCACTTATTTTGCTTAAAATTGTTTAACACTGTTTTAGTTTGTTATAATTTTATTATTATGAAACCCAGCCTGAAATGTATAGAAGATACTCAGATATTCCCAGCTCCCTTTTTACACAAGAATTTGCCATGCAGGAGAGACTCCCAATGGAGCTTTTGAATAACAGTATGCCGTTCTGAACAATATCGGCAAATGCCATGCGTTGCTGAGTTGATCAATGTCGCTCTTGTGGTTCTGATAATGCTGTTTGGTTGACAAATCTGAACATATCTGTTATCTATGTGCATATTATTGTAAGATTGCTTCTTTAGGTTACAGAGGCAACTTTTTACCATATACCCTCCCGCATGTACACTTTGATCTAAACCTTTACCATAAATGTTATTTAGGTGCTATATTTGGAGTGTATGCTACTATACCTTGATCATTTAATTCCATAAATTATTCACAGGCTCCTGAGAACACACTGACTCTTACTAGACACAACCCACTTCTATGTGCTCTAACTGAAAATGATTAATAACTCCTACTACCCCCTGGCCTGAGCTGGCTGATCATCCCTATCGCTATTCTAAAATAACCTGGCCTTTTTAACTTTCTATTTATCGCAGTGAACCTAACAATTTCAGTGTGCAACAATACCCATGTAGCTTTTCAACCCTGATGTTTGCCTATTTGTAGATCTCTCCTGTAGTATCTAAAATCCAACCAGAAATGCTGATTTAGACATATACACTAATTATTAGAGGCTGCTTCGTGTGGCAGTTTACCCTTAGGTATACTCCTTATTTTTTCTTTAATTTACTGCAAGATAGAATCTCAAGCTTCAGACTGATAGGATTCTTCTTTCATAATCCTAACCTATACTGAGGGCTACTTGACAGGGCTTGGGTTTGGTTGTTCTTCCGTTTCTTGTTTTTGTTTTATTTGTATGTATGTGTGTGTGTGTGTGTGTGTGTGTTTGTTAATATTGATTAAATAGAAAATTAAGGAACACGGGTGACTCCACTACGGGATATATATTTACTTTAATCTGTTCCTACGCACTGAGGATGTCCCATATTTATATCTGCTTTTCTATTGCAAAAGAATTTGTGGATGTTCACTGTACTTTACTAATGTATATTGGATAGATTTACTGTGTTATGCTCCATATTGTGACATGTATTTCTCCTGTTAAGTGTAGTCAGTCCACGGGTCATCCATTACTTATGGGATTATAACTCCTCCCTAACAGGAAGTGCAAGAGGATCACCCAAGCAGAGCTGCTATATAGCTCCTCCCCTCTACGTCATACCCAGTCATTCTCTTGCATCTAACTAATCGATAGGATGTGTGAGAGGACAGTCATTCTACTAGAGCTGTGGCTTCCACGTGGGCCTTTAAGAATGAGGCCTCTGTTGAACAGATTTGCAAGGCTGCAACTTGGTCTTCACTCCACACTTTTTCCAAATTTTACAAATTTGACACTTTTGCTTCTTCGGAGGCTGTTTTTGGGAGAAAGGTTCTTCAGACAGTGGTTCCTTCCGTGTAAAGAGCCTGCCTGTCCCTCCCGTCATCCGTGTACTTTTAGCTTTGGTATTGGTATCCCATAAGTAATGGATGACCCGTGGACTGACTACACTTAACAGGAGAAAACATAATTTATGCTTACCTGATAAATTCCTTTCTCCTGTAGTGTAGTCAGTCCACGGCCCGCCCTGTTTTTAATGGCAGGTCTAAATTTTAAATTATACTCCAGTCACCACTGCACCCTATAGTTTCTCCTTTCTCGTTTGGTTTTCGGTCGAATGACTGGGTATGACGTAGAGGGGAGGAGCTATATAGCAGCTCTGCTTGGGTGATCCTCTTGCACTTCCTGTTAGGGAGGAGTTATAATCCCATAAGTAATGGATGACCCGTGGACTGACTACACTACAGGAGAAAGGAATTTATCAGGTAAGCATAAATTATGTTTTATTCTGTCATGTGCCTGAGTTCCTTTGAATAAAAAGAATTAAAAAAAAATAAAAAATTGCATGCTCTATCTGAATCACGAAAGAAAAAATTTGGGTTCAGTGTCCCTTTAACAGTGTGATGCTATCTTGGCAATGTACATTACAATAAATATCACGGTATTCATTGCCATCAATTATTGCATATACAAGTTATTATGCCTTACGGTTCTTATCTATGATTAAAAAAAAATGTTTTATTTCTGACTGGAAATGTTGGTTGTTAGTGCCATGTAGGACAGACAGTCCAAACTATGTCTCAGAGACCACATTTTTGCCCTCCAATTCATTTTATCAGACTCGTTCTCACTTTCCAAAGTTAGCAGTTGTTTGTGTGTCTAAACCAGGATGGAATTGGCCAGTATTTTGATCTTATATCAGCAAATATTTATTTTTATGCAAGAAATGTATTAAACAACTTTCCAATTGACTTTCATTATCAAATTTGTTAGTGCTTTTGGTATCCTTTGTTAAAGAGTAATCTAGCACATGGTGACTGACTGAGCTCATGCTGAGGGGGGCCGGGGGGCAGCCGTGTCGGATCTAGCTAGAGAGATAGCCGGCCATGCAGTGCTGAATGGACTAGCAGCGTTTTCTTGTCCGGTTCAGCAGCAAGCACAGTGGCTCCCTCCCACCATAAATAGAAAGCTGGCCAGCAGGATGCACGGTCTGCGTGCCCAAATACTCCATTCAAAGTATTTGGGCGCACAGACCGTGCATCCTGCTGGCCAGCTTTCTATTCATGGTAGGAGGAAGACGCTGTGCTTGCTGCTGCACCGGACAAGAAAACGCTGTTTGGGGGGCCGGTGAGTGACTGTGGTAGTGTTGTGTAGTGGGACTCACTTGGCATAGGTCACCATTGCAAGATAAAGAGCTTGTCTCCTCTGCATTAGAATCATACTGCAAACTATAGAGCTCAGCTGGCTTACTTTACATTATTATTGTTTGCTATAGACATTACTGCAGAGTATTGCATGCTATGGAGCATGATTACTTGCAAGATTTCTACATGCACAGACATTACTCACTCTGAAACTAAGAATATTACTGTATTTTATGAAGCTTGCTTATCCTATAATATAAAATGCCAAGTGTGTTTGTCCGACGCTGAGGAGGAGTGAGAGAGAGCACAAAAAAGAGGGGGAGAGAGAGCAAAGGAGAGGTGGAGCGAGAGAGAGCGCAAAAGAGAGGGGGAGAGAGCGCAAAAGAGAGGGGGAGAGAGCGCAAAAGAGAGGGGGAGAGAGAGAGCAAGGGGTGGGACCGCTGTACTGCAAAAAATGGCCCGTGTTAACCGACTTTAGGACTAGTTTTTTAATAGAACATTAGTGCTGCAAGTTAAATGCATACTCACAGTGTAATAAAATAATACTGTAGGTTATGAATGAATATATATATATATATATATATATATATATATATACACACACACACACACACATATGGGGTTTGTATTTTTATTCTCCCAGAGTGTATTGGACATTGAGAAACATGTACATTAAGATTCTGTAGTCTTAAATACATTTTTTATTAAAAAGTTAAAGGGATACTAAACCCAAAATTTTTCTTTCATGATTCGTAAAGAGAATACAAATTTAAACTACAAGCAATGCACATGGGTGAGCCAATCACATAAGGCTTCTAAGTGCAGCAACCAATCAGCAGCTACTGAGCCTATCTAGATATGCTGTTCAGCAAAGAATATCAAGAAAATAAAACAAATTAGATAAATAGAAGTAAATTAGAAAGTTGTTTAAAATTGCATGCTTTTTCTATATCATGAAAGAAAGAAAAATGGGTTTCATGTCCCTTTAAGGTGTTATAGTTATTTATAAGAAATCGCAATTTTTTTTTTTTTGCCCATATCGTCCAGCCCTAGAGTAATCCTAGGCGAGCTCAGGAGCGTGAATGTGTCTTTAGCCATCTGGCAGCAGAGCTTGCAGTAATGTTTATAGGAATATTATACATAGTTGCAAATCACTGCTGGCTTAGAATGCTAACGACGTGCTCGCACCTAAGCTCCTATCCACCCACTTAGGTTTACTCTTTAACAGAGGATACCAAGAGAACAAAGCAAATTTGATAATAGAAGAATAGAAGTGAAATTTAACGTGTTTTTTTTTTTGTTGTTTTGTTTTTTAATTTGCATGACCTATCTAAATTGTGCATGTTTAATTTTGCTTTACTGTCCCTTTAAGATCTGCTGTCAAGATACAGCTGAAGGAGTCTGGAAAACAAAAAACGACCTGGTTGATGACTTTAAATGTTGTTGCTCTCGTTGCCATCTAGAGGCTGAAACTGAAAAAGCACATTCAGCCTCAAAATTCTTGTTACCATATTTAATGTAATAGCTCAGCAATGGTTCAAATACATATGTAACCATTTATAGTGGGTTAAGGGGACATGAGTGACATTCATTATTACATTATACATAAAGTAACTGAAACAATGACACTTTTCATTTGGCCTCTTGGCTGAATATCACAGAAAATGTCAGTAAGGGGAATTGCTAGTTTTTTTATAAACAGTCACAGCAGGGAAACAGTAACGTATAATGAAATTGTTTGGGAAACTGCATTTATTTGTATGATGCTCTGATTATGATTATAGAAACTGCACACAGATTTGTTTTTTATTATCCCCTCCAAATAGATGGATGTCTGTGCTGCAAAACAGCAAAGAGGAAGCTTTGAACAATGCATTCAAAGGGGACCACAGTACTGGGGAAAACAACATTGTGCAAGAACTCACCAAGGAAATCATATCTGATATCCAGAGAATGGCAGGCAACGATGTGTGCTGTGACTGTGGCGCACCAGGTGTGACATTGTGTATTGCTCATCTGTAGTGTGGTATCCATAATCTGTTTGTTTTATTTAAAGGGACACTAAACACACGTTTGTTTCTTTCACGACGCAGAGCATGCAATTTAAAGCAACTTCCTAATTTACTCCTGTTATCAATATTTCTTTGTTCTCTTGCTATCTTTATTTGAAAAGGCAGGAATCTAAGCTAAGGAGCCGGTCCATTTTTGGTTCTGCACCCTGGGTAGCGCTACATTTAGTCACCAATCAGCAAGAGCTACCCAGGTTCTAACCCAAAAATGGGCCGGCTCCTAAGCATAGATTCCTGCTTTTCAAATAAATACATCAAAAGAACGAAGACAAAATGATAATAGGAGAAAGTTGCTTAAAAGTGAATGCTCTATCTGAAACATGACAGAAAACAAATTTAATGTATTTCCTGCATTACGGACCCATAACCTTCCTCTTGCGGAGCCTTCATGCAGTCTCCTATGTTGCTCTACAATCTCTTCTAACTGAATTTAGTTCTGCTCATTGTTGAAATTCTCCAGACACTTAGCACTAACTGCAGAGGATTTTGTTTTCTTATCATTGGCTGCTATCCAGAATTAAATAATGCTTCTTACCACAGAGCTAACATTACCGTTCATGACATTAGAAATGAAATGACGCCTTCCGAAAGAGTGAAGTTAAGTACAGAGCATTTTTCTTACACGTACCAGTGTATGCTGGTATTATCTGAGAGTTAAGTGGGAGAAACGTACCAACAAAGATCTAGTAACACATCATAAAGAAATTATCACTTAAAGGGACATGAGATGCAAAATGATACAGATAAAGCATATCATTTTAATGGTCAATTTGTATCATTCTCTTGGTTTCCTTGAAGGAGCAGCAATGCAGTACTGGGAGAAAGCTGAACACATTGGTAAGACACAAACAGCAGGCACCAATCGGCAGCTAGCTCCCAGTTCCTGAGCCTACCTAGGTATGGCTCTGATAAAATTAGATAATAAAAGTAAATTTGAAGGTTGTTTAAAGGTGCATGCGCTATCTGAGTCAGCCTTCTATTCAGTGAGGGGATTTTCTCCGTCTCATTTTATTCTGGGTGGTGGCTGAGATTTTTGTCAGTTTACCAAATAGGCCCCATGGAAGAACTAAATTAGAGGAAATTTTCACTTTGGTGAAAGTTTAATCTTTGTAAATAATGGTCCATTATATTTCTATTTAGAACTGTGAAATATAACAGTCATTTTGCTGTAATTAAAAGAACATTAAAGTGTTTTTTTTTATATATAATTAAAATAAAAATCAATTGCAGCGTTGTAAATGATCTGCATACAAAATTACAGCGTTTTAAATTATATGCGTACAAAATTACAGCGTTGTAAATGATCTGCGTACAAAATTACAGCGTTCTAAATGATCTGCGTACAAAATGTTATACAAGTATTAAAATATGTGATTTGTTAGCAAAATTGTGATCCAGAAATAAACTCCTTAAAAATCTTCTTAAGTTAATATTATCTCTGACCAATGTTTTCAGCTAGCTCCCAGTAGTGCATTGCTGCTCTTTCAATAAAGGATATCAGAAGACTGAAACAAAATTGATAATAGAAGTGAATTGGAAAGTTGTTTAAAATTGTATGAGCTATCCAATTCATGAAATAAAATGTTGTTTTTTTATGTCCCTTTAAAGTGAAGGTCAATTTTCATCAATGAGTGCCCGGTTTTTAAAAATATTTTTTAAAACAGGGGCACTTTCATTGATGAAAATGTACATTGACCTGGATTTGAAGAAATACTTACCTTTTACTTCTGCAAAACCGGATCGCAAGATCTCAGCCTCAGTTCCTCTGTACTGACGTCAGAAATGACAAAACCGGCTTCCTCCAATCATGGCTTGCTCCCCAGAGCGTCCAGCTCGTGATGCCCGGCTGTGATTGGAGGAAGCCAGTTTCGTCATTGCTGTGGTCTACAGCAGGAAGAAGAAGGAGGGGGATCGGCGATCCGGTTTTGCAGGAGTAAAAGGTAAGTATTTCTTCAAATCCAGTGCAATGTTAATTTTCATCAATGAAAGTGCCCCTGTTTTTAAAAGTATTTTTAAAAACCGAGCACTCATTGATGAAAATTGACCTTCATTTTAAACACATAATGTAAGTCCCGCTCGGGACCAGTGCATTTTATATAAATGAATTATCTTGGTCAGTTCATGATGTGGTGGTTTGCTGGTTATAAAACTATATGAGCTGTGATATTTTATAATTTTTGCTTATTTGTTTATCTTTTTTTAAAGAGCCTACTTGGCTTTCCACAAACCTGGGAATACTGACCTGTATCGAATGCTCAGGAATTCACCGGGAGCTTGGTGTGCACTACTCCAGAATTCAGTCACTCACATTGGATGTACTGGGGACCTCCGAGCTTCTGGTATGTTTAGAATACTTTTTATTTTAATGCTAGTAGCAAAGATACATGGAAGCTTTGTTTTATGTCCATTAGCTGTCAGTTCAGGTTACCTACCCATTTGTTTAGAGACAATCGAATACTACTAGTTTTGATTAATATTTTTTCTAAATGACTTAAAGGATCACTAAACACATTAGAACAGCATAATCAATAAATGCATAATATAAAGACGATAAAAAAGGATTTGGTTTGAATTTCACATTTAGTAGATTTTTTTCTGACAAATTTCAGTTTGTTCAATTTTATTTCCCAGCTATCAACCAATCACAAAATGCATATACTTATATTCTGTAAATTCCTGCACATACTCAGTAGGAGCTGGGGCCTCAGAATGTGTGCATGTAAAAACATTGTGCCTCTTTAGATAATGGAAGCAACTTCTGGCTAGATTACATGTGGAGTGCAAACTTTTACGCCCAAGCGATAAGGGGTTTATTGTTTGCACTCATCGGGCATACCACTCATATTATGAGTTGAAAGTAAATGCATTCACTTCAGCGCAATCGTGATTTACACTAGAAAGATTACCGCAACTTCAGAGCTCTGGTTAACTGTTTCACAAAACAAAAAAGTTGCACAAAACACATCAAAAATACATTACAAAGTAGTTACACTCATAATAACACTAATCTAAAAAAAAGTTATAAAGGCTCAAAGATATGAGATCTCAGGTGTTTCGGGGAAAAAAATGCAAAGGACTTTAACTTTGAGATACATTGCTAAAGATGTATGTGTATATGTATGTGTATTTATATATATTTATATATATATATATATATATATATATATATATAAATTTTTTATAGAATGAAGGGCACTCTCAGGTTTTTTAGTATTTGCAAAACAAAGTTATTTATTCTTAGTATCAACAATTCTTTATAGTCAACGTTTCGGCTTTCACTGAAGCCTTCCTCAAGACAGATAACATCTATAGAATAAAAGAAAGAACAGCCAATGTATACAAACACATAATTTTAAACTAACGTGAAAATATATATATATATATATATATATATACACACAACTATATACGTATTCATATGTATATACATATATATATATATATATATATATATATAGAAACATTTTATAGAATGAAGGGCACTCTCAGGTTTTTTAGTATTTGCAAAACAAAGTTATTTATTCTTAGTATCAACAATTCTTTATAGTCGACGTTTCGGCTTTCACTGAAGCCTTCCTCAAGACAGATAACATCTATAGAATAAAAGAAAGAACAGCCAATGTATACAAACACATAATTTTAAACTAACGTGAAAATATATATATATATATACACAACTATATACGTATACATATGTATATACATATATATATATATATATATACATATATATATATATGTATCCTTTAATATAAAAGGCCAAGTGTGTTTGTCCGAAGCTTTCATGCGCAGTAGAGACTGCACGAGGACAAACATACCTGGCCTTCAACAAACTGACCTGGGCTGGCTGCTGGCATCTAATCCGTGAAGGGGGTGGAGCTGACCGGTCGTGAAGGGGTGGAGCTGGGCATAAATGGGAAGAGTCTGAGCATGACGGGGCGAGCGGGAGTTGCCGTGGCTGTCTGAGTGTCTGCATGAGAGAGAGAGCATCACAAGAGGGGAGAGAGAGAGCAATAGAGAGGGGTGAGAGAGAGAGCAAAAGAGTGTTAGAGAGAGCAAAAGAGAAGGGTGAGAGAGAGTAAAAGAGAAGGATGAGAGAGAGCAAAAAAGAGGGGTGAGAGAGAGCAAAAAAGAGGGGTGAGAGAGAGAGCAAAAGAGAGCGGGGGAGACAGAGAGGGAGAGAGCAAAAGAGAGGGGAGAGAGAGAGATCAAAAGAGAGGGGGAGAGAGATCAAAAGAGAAGGGGGAGAGAGAGCAAAAGAGAGAGGAATTGAGAGAGAGCAAAAGATAGGGAGAGAGAGAGAGAGAAAAAGATAGGGAGAGAGAGAGAAAAAGATAGGGAGAGAGAGAGAAAAAGATAGGGAGAGAGAGAGAAAAAGATAGGGAGAGAGAGAGAAAAAGATAGGGAGAGAGAGAGCAAAAGATAGGGGGAGGGAGAGAGCAAAAGATAGGGAGAGAGAGAGAGCAAAAGATAGGGGGAGAGAGAGCAAAAGAGAGGGGGAGAGAGAGCAAAAAAGAGAGGGAGAGAGAGAGCGCGCAAAAGAGAGGGGGGAGAGAGACCAAAAGAGAGTGGGGGGAGAGAGCAAAAGAGAGGGGGGAGAGAGAGCAAGCAAAAGAGAGGGTGAGAGAGAGAGTGGGCAAAAGAGAAGGTGAGAGAGAGAGCAAAAGAGAGGGGGAGAGAGAGTGCAAAAGAGAGGGGAGGGGGAGAGAGAGAGCAAGGGGGGAAGAGAGAGAGCAAAAGAGAGGTGGAGAGAGAGAGCAAAAGAGAGGGGGAAAGGTCAAAAGAGAGGGGGAGAGAGATAAAAGCAAAAGAGAGGGTGGAGAGCGAGAGCAAAAGAGAGGGGGGAGAGAGATCAAAAGAGAGGGGGGAGAGAGCAAAAGATAGGGAGAGAGCAAAAGATAGGGAGAGAGCAAAAGATAGGGGGAGAGAGAGAGCAAAAGAGAAAGGGTGGAGAGAGAGCAAAAGAGAAGGGGGAGAGAGAGCGCAAAAGAGAGGGGGAGAGAGAGCAAAAGAGAGGGGGGAGAGAGAGCAAGTAAAAGAGAGGGTGAGAGAGAGCGGGCAAAAGAGAAGGGGGAGAGAGAGCAAAAGAGAAGGGGCAGAGAGAGCAAAAGAGAAGGGGGAGAGAGAGCAAAAGAGAGGGGGAGAGCGCAAAACAGAAGGGGGGAGAGAGAAAGCAAAAGAGAGGTGAGAGAGAGCAAAAGAGAGGTGGGAGACAGAGTGCAAAAGAGAGGGGTGCGAGAGTGTAAAATAGAGAGGGAAGAGAGAGAGCAAGAGGGGGGGGGGAGAGCAAGAGAGGGGGAAGAGAGAGCGCAAAAGAGAGGGGGAGAGGTCAAAAGAGAGGGGGGAGAGAGAGATAAAAGCAAAAGAGAGGGTGGAGAGAGAGAGCAAAAGAGAGAGAGAGAGAGCAAAAGAGAGTGGGGAGAGAGAGCTCAAAAGAGAGGGGAAGAGAGAGAGCACAAAAGAGAAGGGGAAGAAAGAGAGCAAAATAGAGGGGGGGGGGAGAGCAAGGGGTGGGACCGCTGTACTGCAAAAAATGGCCCGTGTACACGGGCTTTAGGACTAGTACACATATAAACACATAAATACATATGTAAGTGCATTGGAGCCCTTTGCTGTCAAGTAGATAAAACCATGAAAAAACATATTCATGCAATATTCAGATTTAATAAAGTGTTATACTGTGTATTTACTGTAAATATTTCACATTCCAATATTCTGCACATAGCAGAATACTGTATGTTCTAAGTATTATAAATAGATATATATAAAGGTATAATTATAAATTCTACCAAAAAAACATCCGCTATATACACTGTGTGCAGAATTATTAGGCAAATGAGTATTTTGACCACATCATCCTCTTTATGCATGTTGTCTTACTCCAAGCTGTATAGGCTCGAAAGCCTACTACCAATTAAGCATATTAGGTGATGTGCATCTCTGTAATGAGAAGGGGTGTGGTCTAATGACATCAACACCCTATATCAGGTGTGCATAATTATTAGGCAACTTCCTTTCCTTTGGCAAAATGGGTCAAAAGAAGGACTTGACAGGCTCAGAAAAGTCAAAAATAGTGAGATATCTTGTAGGGGGATGCAGCACTCTTAAAATTGCAAAGCTTCTGAAGCGTGATCATCGAACAATCAAGCGTTTCATTCAAAATGGTCAACAGGGTCGCAAGAAGCGTGTGGAAAAACCAAGGTGCAAAATAACTGCCCATGAACTGAGAAAAGTCAAGCGTGCAGCTGCCAAGATGCCACTTGCCACCAGTTTGGCCATATTTCAGAGCTGCAACATCACTGGAGTGCCCAAAAGCACAAGGTGTGCAATACTCAGAGACATGGCCAAGGTAAGAAAGGCTGAAAGACGACCACCACTGAACAAGATACACAAGCTGAAACGTCAAGACTGGGCCAAGAAATATCTCAAGACTGATTTTTCTAAGGTTTTATGGACTGATGAAATGAGAGTGAGTCTTGATGGGCCAGATGGATGGGCCTGTGGCTGGATTGGTAAAGGGCAGAGGGCTCCAGTCCGACTCAGACGCCAGCAAGGTGGAGGTGGAGTACTGGTTTGGGCTGGTATCATCAAAGATGAGCTTGTGGGGCCTTTTCGGGTTGAGGATGGAGTCAAGCTCAACTCCCAGTCCTACTGACAGTTTCTGGAAGACACCTTCTTCAAGCAGTGGTACAGGAAGAAGTCTGCATCCTTCAAGAAAAACATGATTTTCATGCAGGACAATGCTCCATACTCCACAGCGTGGCTGGCAAGAAAGGGTATAAAAGAAGAAAATCTAATGACATGGCCTCCTTGTTCACCTGATCTGAACCCCATTGAGAACCTGTGGTCCATCATCAAATGTGAGATTTACAAGGAGGGAAAACAGTACACCTCTCTGAACAGTGTCTGGGAGGCTGTGGTTGCTGCTGCACGCAATGTTGATGGTGAACAGATCAAAACACTGACAGAATCCATGGATGGCAGGCTTTTGAGTGTCCTTGCAAAGAAAGGTGGCTATATTGGTCACTGATTTGTTTTTGTTTTGTTTTTGAATGTCAGAAATGTATATTTGTGAATGTTGAGATGTTATATTGGTTTCACTGGTAAAAATAAATAATTGAAATGAGTATATATTTGTTTTTTGTTAAGTTGCCTAATAATTATGCACAGTAATAGTCACCTGCACACACAGATATCCCCCTAAAATAGCTATAACTAAAAACAAACTAAAAACTACTTCCAAAACTATTCAGCTTTGATATTAATGAGTTTTTTGGGTTCATTGAGAACATGGTTGTTGTTCAATAATAAAATTAATCCTCAAAAATACAACTTGCCTAATAATTCTGCACTCCCTGTATATAGACGTGTATTTAGGAATAAATTGAACATGCTCTACTATATGAAGAACATTGGAATGTGAAATATTCATATTTCTCCAACATTGGTGTGTCCGGTCCACGGCGTCATCCATAACTTGTGGGAATATTCTCTTCCCCAACAGGAAATGGCAAAGAGCACAGCAAAAGCTGTCCATATAGTCCCTCCTAGGCTCCGCCCACCCCAGTCATTCTCTTTGCCTGCTGAACAAGCAGCATCTCCACGGAGATGGTGAAGAGTATGTGGTGTTTAGTTGTAGTTTTTTATTCTACTATCAAGAGTTTGTTATTTTAAAATAGTGCTGGTATGTACTATTTACTCTGAAACAGAAAAAGATGAAGAGTTCTGTTTGTGAGATGAATATGATTTTAGCAGCAGTAACTAAAATCGTTTGCCGTTTCCACATAGGACTGTTGAGATGACATAACTTCAGTTGGGGGAAACAGTTGGCAGACTTTTCTGCTTAAGGTATGACTAGCCATATTTCTAACAAGACTGTGTAATGCTGGAAGGCTGTCATTTTCCCCATCTTGGGGACTGGTAAGCCATTTTCTTAGTCTCAAACAGAATAAAGGGCTTAATATGGGCTATAAAACTGGTAGACACTTTTATGGGCTAGATCGATTGCTTTATTTGGGCATTTTATACAGCTTGAAGTTGAAATTCACACTTTATAACTTTGGAGAACGTTTTTTTACGTCAGGCCCTGGTTTAGACACCTTCCCAGTCAGGAAGGGCCTTCTATGTAGTAGGCAGAGCCTCATTTTCGCCCCATTACTGCGCAGTTACTTTTGAGAGCAGGACATGCAGCTGCATGTGTGTGGGTCTGGAAGTGGTTGAAAAGGTTCCTAGAAGGCTTCATTTGGTATCGTATACCCCCCTGGGTTTAAAGGGTTAAAGGTCTGAAATTTGGGGTGCAATGCTTTGAATGCTTTAAGACACTGTGGTGAAAATTTGGTTAAAATTGAACAATTCCTTCATAGTTTTTCACAAATTCAGTGAAAAAAAGTGTGCCCTGTTTAAAATTTAAAGAGACAGTAACGGTTTTGTTTTAAAACGGTTTTTGTATTTTATTGACAAGTTTAAGCCTGTTTAACATGTCTGTGCCTTCAGATAAACTATGTTCTGTATGTATGGAAGCCAATGTGTCTCCCCCTTCAAAATTGTGTGATAATTTTGCCATAGCGTCCAAACAAAGTAAGGACAGTACTGCCACAGATAGTAAAGTTGCCCAAGATGATTCATCAGATGAAGGGAGTAGACATAGTTCTACATCATCTCCTTCTGTGTCTACACCAGTTTTGCCCACGCAGGAGGCCCCTAGTACTTCTAGCGCACCAATGCTTGTTACTATGCAACAATTGACGGCAGTAATGGATAACTCCATAGCAAATATTTTATCCAAAATGCCTGCATTTCAGAGAAAGCGCGATTGCTCTGTTTTAAACACTATAGAGCAGGAGGGCGCTGATGATAATTGCTCTGTCATACCCTCACACCAATCTGAAGTGGCCATGAGGGAGGTTTTGTCAGATGGGGAAATTTCTGATTCAGGTAGAATTTCTCAACAGGCAGAACCTGATGTTGTGACATTTAAATTTAAATTAGAGCATCTCCGCGCACTGCTTAAGGAGGTGCTATCTACTCTGGATGATTGTGACAACCTGGTTATTCCAGAAAAATTGTGCAAGATGGACAAGTTCCTAGAGGTTCCGGTGCACCCGACGCTTTTCCTATACCCAAGCGGGTGGCGGACATAGTGAATAAGGAGTGGGAGAAGCCCGGCATACCTTTTGTCCCCCCTCCTATATTTAAGAAATTATTTCCTATGGTCGACCCCAGAAAGGACTTATGGCAGACAGTCCCTAAGGTCGAGGGGGCAGTTTCTACACTAGCTAAGCGCACTACTATTCCTATCGAGGATAATTGTGCTTTCAAAGATCCTATGGATAAAAAATTGGAGGGTTTGCTTAAAAAGATTTTTATACAGCAAGGTTACCTCCTACAACCTATTTCGTGCATTATTCCTGTCACTACAGCAGCGTGGTTCTGGTTCGAGGAACTAGAAAGTCGCTCAGTAGAGAGACTCAGTATGAGGAGGTTATGGACAGAATTCACGCACTTAAGTTAGCTAATTCCTTTATTTTAGATGCCGCTTTGCAGTTAGCTAGATTAGCGGCGAAAAATTCAGGGTTTGCAATTGTGGCGCTCAGAGCGCTCTGGCTAAAGTCTTGGTCAGCGGATGTATCTTCCAAGACAAAGTTGCTTAATATCCCTTTCAAGGGTAAAACCCTTTTTGGGCCAGAATTGAAAGAGATTATCTCAGACATCACTGGGGGTAAGGGCCACACCCTCCCACAAGATAGGCCTTTCAAGGCCAAGAATAAGTCTAATTTTCGTTCCTTTCGCAATTTCAGGAACGGACCGGCCTCCAACTCTGCAGCCTCTAGACAAGAGGGTAATGCTTCGCAAACCAAACCAGCTTGGAAACCGATGCAAGGCTGAAACAAGGGTAAGCAGGCCAAGAAGCCTGCTGCTGCTACCAAAACAGCATGAAGGAGTAGCCCCCGATCCGGGACCCGATCTAGTAGGGGGCAGACTCTCTCTCTTCGCTCAGGCTTGGGCAAGAGATGTTCAGGATCCCTGGGCACTAGAAATAGTTTCTCAGGGTTATCTTCTGGAATTCAAGGAACTACCCCCAAGGGGAAGGTTCCACATGTCTCACTTATCTTCAAACCAAATAAAGAGACAGGCATTCTTACATTGTGTAGAAGACCTGTTAAAAATGGGAGTGATACACCCAGTTCCATCTGTGGAACTAGGAATGGGGTTTTACTCAAATCTGTTTGTAGTTCCCAAAAAAGAGGGAACTTCCAGACCAATTCTGGATTTAAAGATTCTAAACAAATTTCTCAGAGTGCCATCGTTCAAAATGGAAACTATTCGAACGATTTTACCCTCAATCTAGGAGGGTAAATTTATGACTACCGTGGATCTAAAGGATGCGTACCTACATATTCCTATCCACAAAGATCATCATCAGTTCCTAAGGTTCGCCTTTCTGGACAAACATTACCAGTTTGTGGCTCTCCCATTCGGGCTAGCCACTGCTCCAAGGATTTTCACAAAGGTACTCGGGTCCCTTCTAGCGGTTCTAAGACCAAGGGGCATTGCAGTGGCACCTTACTTGGACGACATTCTGATACAGGCGTCGTCTCTTTCAAAGGCAAAGGCTCACACAGACATCGTTCTGGCCTTTCTCAGATCTCACGGGTGGAAGGTGAACATACGCCAGTCTAGTGGGCTGGGGCGCGGTCTGGGACTCCCTGAAAGCTCAGGGTCTATGGTCTCGGGAAGAGTCTCTTCACCCGATAAACATTCTGGAACTGAGAGCGATATTCAATACTCTCAGGGCTTGGCCTCAACTAGCAATGGCCAGATTCATAAGATTCCAATCAGACAACATGACGACTGTTGCTTACATCAACCATCAGGGGGGAACAAGGAGTTCCCTGGCAATGAGGGAAGTGACCAAAATCATAAAATGGGCGGAGGATCACTCCTGCCACCTATCTGCGATCCACATCCCAGGAGTGGAAAACTGGGAGGCGGATTATCTGAGTCGTCAGACATTCCATCCGGGGGAGTGGGAACTCCACCCGGAGATATTTGCCCAGTTGACTCAATTATGGGGCATTCCAGACATGGATCTGATGGCGTCTCGTCAGAACTTCAAGGTTCCTTGCTACGGGTCCAGATCCAGGGATCCCAAGGCGACTCTAGTGGATGCATTAGTAGCGCCTTGGGCCTTCAACCTAGCTTATGTGTTTCCACCGTTTCCTCTCATTCCCAGGCTGGTAGCCAGGATCAAACAGGAGAGGGCCTCGGTGATCTTGATAGCTCCTGCGTGGCCACGCAGGACTTGGTATGCAGACCTGGTGAATATGTCATCGGCTCCACCATGGAAGCTACCTTTGAGACAGGATCTTCTAGTACAGGGTCCATTCGAACATCCAAATCTAGTTTCCCTCCAGCTGACGGCTTGGAAATTGAACGCTTGATTTTATCTAAGCGTGGGTTTTCGGATCCTGTGATAGATACTCTGGTACAAGCCAGAAAACCTGTAACTAGAAAAATTTACCATAAAATATGGAAAAGATATATCTGTTTGTGTGAATCCAAGGGATTCTCATGGAGTAAGATCAAAATTCCTAGAATCCTTTCTTTTCTTCAAGAAGGTTTGGATAAGGGATTATCAGCGAGTTCTCTAAAGGGACAGATTTCTGCTTTATCTGTCTTGTTACACAAACGACTGGCAGCTGTGCCAGATGTTCAAGTTTTTGTTCAGGCTTTGGTCAGGATCAAGCCTGTTTACAGACCCTTGACTCCTCCCTGGAGTCTGAATTTAGTTCTTTCAGTTCTTCAAGGGGTTCCGTTTGAACCTCTACATTCCATAGATATCAAGATGTTATCTTGGAAAGTTCTGTTTTTGGTTGCTATTTCTTCTGCTAGAAGAGTTTCTGAGTTATCTGCTCTGCAGTGTAATCCACCCTATCTGGTGTTCCATTCAGATAAGGTTGTGTTGCGTACTAAACCTGGTTTCCTTCCAAAGGTTGTTTCCAACAAGAATATTAACCAGGAAATAGTTGTGCCTTCTTTGTGTCCGAATCCAGTTTCAAAGAAGGAACGTTTGTTACACAATTTAGATGTAGTTCGTGCTTTAAAGTTCTATTTAGAAGCAACAAAAGATTTCAGACAAACGTCTTCTCTGTTTGTCGTTTATTCTGGCAAGAGGAGAGGTCAAAAAGCTACTGCTACCTCTCTTTCCTTTTGGTTGAAAAGCATCATCCGATTGGCTTATGAGACTGCCGGACGGCAGCCTCCCGAACGCATCACAGCTCATTCTACTAGGGCTGTGGCTTCCACATGGGCCTTCAAGAACGAGGCTTCTGTTGATCAGATATGTAAGGCAGCGACTTGGTCTTCCCTGCACACTTTTGCCAAATTCTACAAATTTGATACTTTTGCTTCTTCGGAGGCTATTTTTGGGAGAAAGGTTTTGCAAGCCGTGGTGCCTTCCGTTTAGGTAACCTGATTGGCTCCCTCCCTTCATCCGTGTCCTAAAGCTTTGGTATTGGTTCCCACAAGTTATGGATGACGCCGTGGACCGGACACACCAATGTTGGAGAAAACAGAATTTATGCTTACCTGATAAATTACTTTCTCCAACGGTGTGTCCGGTCCACGGCCCGCCCTGGTTTTTTAATCAGGTTTGATGATTTTTTTTCTTTAACTACAGTCACCACGGCACCCTATGGTTTCTCCTGTTTTTCTCCTGTCCGTCGGTCGAATGACTGGGGTGGGCGGAGCCTAGGAGGGACTATATGGACAGCTTTTGCTGTGCTCTTTGCCATTTCCTGTTGGGGAAGAGAATATTCCCACAAGTTATGGATGACGCCGTGGACCGGACACACCGTTGGAGAAAGTAATTTATCAGGTAAGCATAAATTCTGTTTTTCATGCCGGGTTAGCACACATGTGAATATGGGATCAGGTTTGCGTGCAAGTAGGGTTTTTTCCAGTTTTTTTTCTCCATTGACTTTTATGGGGGAATACATGAACAAACGCATGCTATATTGTGAGTTCGGCTTTTTGCTCTTGTCTGGTTAAAGGGACACTGAACCCAAATTTTTTCTTTTGTAATTCAGAAAGAGCATGCAATTTTAAGCAACTTTCTAATTTACTCCTATTATCAATTTTTCTTCGTTCTCTTGCTATCATTATTTGAAAAAGAAGGCATCTAAGCTTTTTTTTTTTGGTTTCAGTACTCTGGAGAGCACTTTTTTATTGGTGGGTGAATTTATCCACCAATCAGCAAGGACAACCCAGGTTGTTCACCAAAAATGGGCCGGCATCTAAACTTACATTCTTGCATTTCAAATAAAGATACCAAGAGAATGAAGAAAATTTGATAATAGGAGTAAATTTGAAAGTTGCTTAAAATTTCATGCTCAAACTGAATCACGAAAGAAATTTTTTGGGTACAGTGTCCCTTTAATGCACAATCGAAAAAAGTTTACTTTTAGCTCATAATACGAGCTCAACCCGACGAGTTCAAAAACCTAACTTCTAGCGCAATTAACGCTCGGCCGGGAGCATTTTATTAGTGCTCCACTTGAAATCTGGCCCTTAGAAAGATGCTAAAAATTGACAGAATCATAAAAGTTTAATTTTAACTTTAGTGCTCCTTTAAACTTATTTGCGTCTTGATTTTATGCAGAATATTATCTTACATTAATAAACAGGTTATTTTTGTAAATATGTGTGCAATTCATTTTTTTTTCCAATTGTTGCCACTTCATTTATTTTTTTCCTGTCTTTAATAAACCAAACTTTATTTGTCACACTTGCATATCCCTCTCGGTAAAACAGAGGCATGTGTCCTTATCAACCAGTGAGAATTAGTACTGCAGTATTAGTTTCAACTTAAATTTAAACAGCTTTTATTTAACATTTCAGAAACAAATATTTATATGCTACTCTTTCATATGTTTGTGAGAACATTTTTAAAGTACAATTTGCCTTTAAAGGGACAGTCTACACTAGAATTGTTTTTGTTTTAAAAGATAGATAATCCCTTTATTACCCATTCCCTAGTTTTGCATAACCAACAGTTATATTAATATCATTTTTACCTCTGTGATTATCTTGTATCTAAGCCTTTGCAAACTGCCCCCTTTTTCAGTTCTTTTGACAGACTTGCATTTTAGCCAATCAGTGCTGGCTCCTAGGTAACTCCAAGCGCATGAGCACAGTGTTATCTATATGACACACATGAACAAACACCCTCTAGTGGTGAAAAACTGTCAAAATGCATTTAGAAAAGAGGTGGCCTTCAAGGTCTAAGAAATTAGTATATGAACCTCCTAGGTTTAGCTTTCAACTAAGAATACCAAGAGAACAAAGCAAAATTGGTGATAAAAGTAAATTTGAAAATTGTTTAAAGTTACATGTCCTATCTGAATCATGAAAGTTTATTTTGTACTAGACTGTCCCTGTAAGTCTTTGTCTCAGTTAAGACAATGAGTAACGTTCAACCACACATTTTTTATTGTCGCACTCAATTTTGCAGGATATTGCAGTTATTACACCCAATCATATTTTCTCCTAAATATATTGTATTTACAATATTGTTTCTGCAGCTTGCCAAAAATATTGGTAATTGGGGGTTTAATGAGATTATGGAGGCCTGTCTGCCTATTGATGACTCGGTGAAGCCTGCACCCAGCAGTGACATGTAAGTAGATTAATTAATAGTTTTAGTTTAACGCACCATCTCACACAGAGACTACATTCTAAGTTTAGTTACCCAGGATTCCACAGGTCAGTACTGGAACTGCATGTGCACACCTGACCGTAAGCCTTGTAATGAGTCAGGAACAGGCCTGTGGAATATGTATTACAGATGCAATCTATATTATATTCCTACAGTACATATTGTGTAAACACCAACTTCCCATTTCAGGAATGCAAGGAAAGATTACATTACTGCAAAGTATATTGAGAAAAAGTACGCCAGGAAAAAATACACTGATAACTCTTCAAAATTGCACAACTTATGTGAAGCTGTGAAAAGCAGAGACATACTTGCACTGGTGCAGTTACATGCAGATGGTGTGGATCTAACAGAAACCATTCCCCTGGCTAATGGGCACGTAAGTACTCACACTGTATTCACATACAAAAGCCTCTTGTTTTGGTCATGTTAAAGAATAGAATTCAGTCTAAGGATACAAAATAAATATGCTGAGGTGTGTTCAGACTCGAGTCCTATGTGTTAGGGTGGTCAAATGAAGCTGCTGATTTTATAGCATCACTAATCGTTTACGGAACTCCAGACATCAAAGTGTACCAGTCAGCTATATATTAACTATTTAATAAAATGACTGAAACACAATGTTGTGCTAATCAGCTCCTTGTGTGTGCTCTTCCAGTTAGTGTCTTATGCAGTGTTTGCTATAGGCACTTTTTTTTTATAGGCACTGCTCAGTGGTCATGGGATTTTGCTGCAAAGTGCAGTCGTTAGTTTGGTTTGCTGTACCATGCAGTTGTCTCTTGGGTATGACTGTAACAGCTGCTTGGGTTTGACCATGCAGTGGCTGCTTGCATATGATGCACTGTACTGTTGGCAATTAGATTTGGCGCCTCTCTGTGTTTTTTTAATTTGGCAATTAGATTTCATGTACTGTGCGTTGGCCACGTTATCTTGATGCACTGTGCAGTGTCAGCTTAGGTTTCATGCACTGTTCGAGGGCTGCTTGGATTTTATACACAGTGCAGTAACTGCTGATTGAATTTAATGTACCATGCAGTAGTGACCACTTGGTTTTATTCACAATGAAATTATAGCCACTTGGGATTGTTGCATTGTGCAGTTGCATGTATGAGAGGTAAGGATTTATATATCCCATGTATTGAACCTGATCCCTGGCATTAACACAAGAAGTGATGATATTGTCTTATGTTAAATGCCACCAACATGCGCTTTTTCTCTTGGTTTACAAATGTACATATTCTGTCCTAGGAACAAGGTGAGACGGCCCTTCATCTCGCTGTCAGATCGGTTGACCGCACTTCTCTACACATTGTTGACTTTCTGGTACAAAACAGGTAAAAATATTTTTTTGACAAATGATATTTGTTTTTTTAAATGGAAAAATGTATTATGTAATAGTATTGTGCATAATAAATATACTAGATACTACAATACAGTGAGTATGAATATAGATTATTTATTAAAGCTAAAAGGTAAGTGTAATGTGTATGGCAATGAGTAATCGGACACCACAACAACGCAGAGCACCCAGCATTGCATTAAGAATACTTTGTTTTGGTTTCTTACACAACAACAAAAAACTATAAAACTGAAGTTGCCACAGGCTTAATGTGAAGTTAATGTGTAATATTTTAACAATAGGGTAATAACATAATATCCATGTACATAATATTTCCATTTAAAGGAGAGGAGAGTCCACAACTTCATTCATTACTTTTGGGAATACAGAACCTGGCCACCAGGAGGAGGCAAAGACACCCCAGGCTTAAATACCTCCCCCACTCGCCTTATCCCCCAGTTATTCTTTGCCTTTCGTCACAGGAGGATGGCAGAGACGTGACGAACATTCGGAGTAGTCTCTTATGGAGGGTAGTACTCTTCGGAATGGGACTGGAGTTTTAAGTAGTCCTGTCAGCCTCTCAGTGAGAGCATGGATGAAAGTAAGAGTCCGGAGATGCAGGGAGAGTCTTTCTGTGAAACCATCCCGACTCATATTAACAGCTCCACAAGCAATCAGCGTTGACAAGTTTCGCGGCCTGCTTTCTGCACTCAAGTCCATGTCAGGAGCAATGCTTCTACCTCTCACACTTGAAGGGCCGTGTTCCTGTTCAACGGCATAGATTCTGGTAAGATCGTTTCATTTTTTTTATTTTCATAATTTTTATTATTAGTAGAATCAAAGTTACAACATCATATAATACAGTTTTTGCACGACAGAGACAAAACATACATTTTCAGGATTATCAAATGTTAAATCTGTCGTATCAGACTAGAAATGTAACAAAACAAACTAGGTACGAACGTCTGCCTATGTTGGCAGCAGAGAATCATTAGAAATAAAAATGTTTGTTAATATGAAAATAAATGTATGATTAGTAGTAAGAGGGGTCTCTAATTGAGCCACATGCATGAGTAAATTATTATATCAATCAGAGTGTAATGAAAATCAGAAGAAAGAGAGAAGGAGAAGAAGAAGAGGGAGAGGATGGAGAAAAAAAAAAGTGGGGGAAAGGGAGGGGCTAAGGGGAGGCAAAGGAGCAGCCATTGACTATTACTCAATTGGGGTAAGGGAAACCATCAGTCCGGGGCAGATTCTTGGGAGGTATATATGTACATCTACCCACCCCTGAATCCTGAAAGAGGTTAGTGCCTTAGAAAAAACACATATCTTATGTATGGGTGCTAGGTTACAGTATGAGGATTGTGTGCTCCTTTACAATCCATAATGAATGCCTCTGCCAGACTCATCTTCCTTACACGTCGCTCTTCATCTGCTGCACCTCTCTGCCAATCTCTTCACTGGCTTCCTCTTGCCTCTAGGATCAAACACAAAATTCTCATTCTGACATACAAAGCCCTCAACTGCACTGCTCCCCCTATATCTCAGACCTTGTCTCCAGATACTCTCCCTCCCGTCCCCTTCGCTCTGCTCACGACCTCCTACTCTCCTCCTCTCTTGTCACCTCATCACACTCCCGTTTACAGGACTTCTCCAGACTGGCTCCCATCTTGTGGAACTCTCTGCCTCGCTCCACAAGACTCTCTTCTAGTTTTAAAAGCTTCAAGTGCTCCCTAAAGACTCTACTGTTCAGGGATGCATACAACCTACGCTAACCTTTCTTTATACCAGTTCCTCTCCTTTATTGCTATCCCCTGAACCCCCTTAGCATGTAAGCCTAAGAGTCCAGCTGTTTGTTGATCACCTTCTCAAGAGCTGACTACAACAGTGCAACTCTTGGCAGGGCCCTCTACCCATTTGATCCCTATAATTGTTTTGTTGTACTCCGCCTTTGTTAATAGCGCTGCGGAATCTGTTGGCGCTCTACAAATAACCGATAATAATAATAGGTGATCGTTTCATTTTTTATACATAATGATGACAAGCAGACAGGGTCACAGTGTGACGCCTTTTATCTTATGGAATCAAGGGTTAATATTCTGAGTAAGGGGATTATTGAACAGGGAGGGGTTTATACATGATATTGTTTGTGTTATTGCTGCGTTATGTGCGAGATGAGGCTCTAGCAATGGTGGAACTTTCAGGTTGACTTCTGGGAGTATTTGCGCAGCCGGTTTAGGCGCGTTTTCTCCTTAGTGCAGGGGCAGTCCTGAGAGGCATCCCATGTGACCGGGTGTGGCCGTCTCCACTTCTTCTGTTGATCAGTGGCGAAGGAGACGAAGCAGTTTCTTAGTCCGGGTCATAGGAGGTGGTGAGTGCCCCGACCATTGGAGGTATAAAGGTGCCTGTTTATTAATCTAATCTAGTCCATAATAAAAATGCAAGCTATGGAGGACTCTGATGCGTTAAAGGGTACTCCCTCTTTCACAAAGTCTCATTCCTGTGTTTATTGTGAGGAGTTTCTTGTAAACCAGCCTGCTAAACTATGTTCCACATGCCTTCATAAAGTTGCGACATCTAAGATTAAAGGGATGTCTAGTACTACTGAGCCGTCCACCTCTGAGGGTTCTTCGTCCCGTGAGGTGTGTTACCTGCTTTCATCTCTGAGTGCACATGCAGCGCCCCAGGGTCCAACCATTACTCCTACGGGAGAGATTTGTTGGCCATCAGATTTTGTGTATCAACTGCAAACGGCAGTATCGAAAGTGATCCATGCCTTACCACGTTCTGCTAAGCGCAAGCGTAGGGCGTATCATGGCGGCCCGGCCCAGGGGTTGTCTACGCCTATGGAAATACCAGAGGCGTTATACGATAACGTGGCCCACTCTGACTCTTCGGAGAAGGCTCCTTCTGGGTCGGAGTCCATGTCATCTCAACCTCCGGCTGCGGAGGAGCGTAACTTTAGGTTTAGGATGGAGAATTTGCACTTTTTACTGAAGCAAGTGCTTGCTACTCTGGAGGTTCCGGAACCAAAGCTTCCGGAGGAACTTTTGATTCCTAAGCTTGATAAAGTATACAAGGACAGGGTGGTGCCTCAGACCTTTCCGGTTCCTGTTAAGATAGCTAATTATTATTATTAATTATTAAGAATGAATGGGAGCGATTAGGTTCTTCCTTTTCCCCTATCTTCCTTTAAAAAACTGTTCCCTGTTCCGGAATCTCAGCTCGACCTGTGGGGGACTGTCCCTAAGTTGGATGGTTCTATTTCCATACTCTTGAAGGGGACGACTATTCCTATTGATGATAGTTAGTCGTTTAACCCCTTAATGACCGGACCATTTTTAAATTTTCTTACCCTTAATGACAATGGCTATTTTTACATTTCTGCAGTGTTTGTGTGTAGCTGTAATTTTCATCTTACTCATTTACTGTACCCACACATATTATATACCGTTTTTCTCGCCATTAAATGGACTTTCTAAAGATATCATTATTTTCATCATGTCTTATAATTTACTAAAAAAAAAATAATAAAATATGAGGAAAAAATGGAAAAAACACACTTTTTCTAACTTTGACCCCCAAAATATGTTACACATCTACAACCACCAAAAAACACCCATGCTAAATAGTTTCTAAATTTTGTCCTGAGTTTAGAAATACCCAATGTTTACATGTTCTTTACTTTTTTTGCAATTTATGGGGCAATAAATACAAGTAGCACTTCGCTATTTCCAAACCACTTTTTTTCAAAATTAGCGCTAGTTACATTGGAACCCTGATATCTGTCAGGAATACCTAAATATCCCTTGACATGTATATATTTTTTTTTAGAAGACAACCCAAAGTATTGATCTAGGCCCATTTTGGTATATTTTATGCCACCATTTCACCGCCAAATGCGATCAAAAAAAAAAAAGTTCACTTTTTCACAAAATTTGTCACAAACTTTAGGTTTCCCACTGAAATTATTTACAAACAGCTTCTGCAATTATGGCACAAATGGTTGTAAATGCTTCTCTGGGATCCCCTTTTTTCAGAAATAGCAGACTTATATGGCTTTGGGGTTGCTTTTTGGTAATTAGAAGGCCGCTAAATGCCGCTGCGCACCACACTTGTTTTATGCCCAGTAGTGAAGGGGTTAATTAGTTAGCTTGTAGGGTTAATTTTAGCTTTAGTGTAGTGTAGTAGACAACCCCAAGTATTGATCTAGGCCCATTTTGGTATATTTTATGCCACCATTTCACCGCCAAATGCGAGCAAATTAAAAAAAAAAACTTTACATTTTTCACAATTTTAGGTTTCTCACTGAAATTATTTACAAACAGCTTGTGCTATTATGGCAGAAATTGTTGTAAAAGCTTCTCTGGGATCCCCTTTGTTGAGAAATATCAGACTTATATGGCTTTGGCGTTGCTTTTTGGTAATTAGAAGGCCGCTAAATGCTGCTGCGCACCACACGTTAATTATGCCCAGCAGTGAAGAGGTTAAATTAGGTAGCTTGTAGGGAGCTTGCAGGGTTAATTTTAGAGATCAGCCTCCCACCTGACACATCCCACCCCCTGATCCCTCCCAAACAGCTCTCTTCCCTCCCCCACCCCACAAACAGTTTGGCCCCAAAAAAACCCCAAAAAGTATTATTTTATTTTTTACTTAAAAACTATTTCTGTAGTGTAGCAGCCCCCCACAATACCCCCTCCCCCTCCCAGACCCTTTTATATTTAAAAATTTTTGTTTAACTTTTTCTCCCTTTCTACCCTCATTCATTGGTGTCAGTGTGGCTAATGTGCGCACGTGCACGCGCACCCCGTGCACGTGCCCATGCACGCTCACGTGCACACTCACCCCCTCGTGCACGCGCATCGTGCACGCGCGTGCACCCTCACACCCGGACACTGGCACCATCGCTACCGGTGCAGAGAGGGCCACAGAGTGGCTCTCTCTGCATCGGAGGCTTGTAAAGTGGTATTGCAGGATGCCTCCATATCGAGGCATCACTGCAATACCCTCAGAGCTGCTGGAAGCATTTGTGATCGCTTCCAGCACTCTGTTAGACAACTGACGTACCAGGTACGTCCATTGTCATTAACTGTTAGTTTTTGCATGACGTACCTGGTACGTCAGTTGTCATTAAGGGATTAAAGAGCCCATGGATAAAAAAGTTGGAAAACATGTTAAGAAAAATGTTTCAGCACACAGGGTTTGTTTTTCAACCGGCAGCGGCTGTAGCTGCGGTTTCCGGAGCTGTGACATATTGGTGTGAATCCTTGTGTGATATGTTCGAGAGGGAGACTTCCATTGACAAGATACAGGATAAGATTAAGGCATTGAAGGTCGCCAATTCTTTTATTTGTGACGCCAATATGCAAATTATTCGTATGAATGCAAAGGTTTGTTTTCTCTGTTTTAGCTTGCAGGGCACTGTGGCTAAAGTCTTGGTCTGCGGACATGACCTCTAAGTCAAGGCTGTTGTCCCTGCCTTTTCAAGGAAAGATCCTGTTTGGTCCGGGATAAGAAGGCTAAGTTTAAAGGATCTACTTTTCGTGCGGACAAGGCCCAGCGCCAGAAGCCCACCACAAAAGTGGATCAGTCCAAGGGAACTTGGAAGCCTGCTCAATCTTGGAACAAGTCCAAGCAGAACAAGAAGCTCGCCAAGACGAAATCGGCATGAAGGGGCGGCCCCCGACCTGTCTCCGGACCAAGTAGGAGGCAGATTATCTCTCTTCTCCGAAGCCTGGTTGCAGGATGTTCAGGACCCTGAGGTTCTGGAGGTTGTCGCCCAGGGTTACAGGATAGGGTTAAGATCCCATCCGCCCAGGTGCAGATTCCTCCTGTCTAACCAGTCTTCAACACCGGAAAAGAGAGAGGCCTTTCTAGAATGTGTGAGGGATCTCTCCTCTCTAGGTGTTATCTTACCAGTACCCCAAGCAGAAAGGGGTCTAGGGTACTATTCAAATCTCTTTGTGGTTCCAAAGAAGGAGGGCACGTTCCGCCCGATTCTGTACCTAAAGTGTTTAAACAAGTTTCTGGTGGTTCCATCGTTCAAAATGGATACTATCTATTCTGCCCCCAGTTCAAGAGGGGCAGTTTATGACAACAATAGACTTAAAGGATGCTTACCTTCATGTTCCAATTCACATGGATCACTTCAAGTTCCTAAGATTTGCGTTTCTGGACAAACACTTCCAGTTTGTGGCCCTTCCCTTCGGTCTGGCGAAGGCCCGAGATTCTTCATGAAGGTTCTGGGGGGGCACTACTTGCAGTGGCCAGATCCAGGGGCATTGCTGTGGCGCCCTATCTGGACGACATCCTAGTCCCAGGCGCCATCGTTCAACCTTGCAGAGGATCATTTGAGGGCTCTTCTTTTCTTCCTCCAATCTCACGGTTGGAAGATCAACTCAGGAAAGAGTTCCCTGGTGGAGTTCCTGGGCACGATAATAGACTCTTTGTCCTTGAAAATATTTCTCACAGATCAACGGCGCAGGAAGATTGCATCCACCTGTCTTGCCCTTCAGTCCTACTCAAGCCCTTCGGTGGCTTGAGATGATCCACCTGTCAAGCCCTTCAGTGTATGGAGATGATCGGGCTCATGGTTTCCAGCATAGATGTCATCCCTTTCACCAGGTTCCATCTCAGACCTCTTCAATTGTGCATGTTGAGACAGTGGAACAGTGATAATTTAGATCTATCTCAGCGGATATCCATAGATGTTCGGACCAGGGACTCCCTCTCTTGGTGGATCCGTCCGGAGCATCTGTCCCTGGGGACATCCTTCTTGAGACCATCCTGGGAGATTGTGACCACGGACATGAGTCTGGCAGGATGGGGAGCTGTTTGGGGTGCCAGGATTGCACAAGGAAGGTGGACCCGGGAGGAGTCTCTCCTTCCAATAAATATTCTGGGTGTGGCCTCTTCTGGGGTCGTTCAGCTTCATCAGGTACCAGACCGACAACATTACCTTGGTGGCTTACATCAACCATCAGGGGGGTACGAGGAGCTCCCTAGCAATGAGGGAGGTGTCTCAGATTTTGCAGTGGGCAGAGTCCCACAGCTGCTCGCTCTCAGCGATCTACATTCCAGGTGTGGACAACTGGGAAGCGGACTTTCTCAGCAGGCAATCCTTCCATCCGGGGGAATGGTTTCTTCACCCCAAAGTATTTGCGGAGATTTGTTTTAGATGGGGAACACCGGAGATAGATCTCATGGCGTCCAGACTCAATTGCAAGCTACCCCGATACGGATCGAGGTATCCTCAGGCAGAGCTGATAGATGTCTTAGTGGTGCTTTGGGGATTCAGCCTAGCTTACATTTTTCCACCGTTACCACTTCTACCTCGTATAGTGGCACGCATCAAGCAGAAGCGAGCTTCATCCATCCTGATTGCTCCAGTGTGGCCGCGGAGGACGTGGTTTGCGGATCTGGTGGGATGTCATCCTCTCCACCATGGAGGTTACCCTGTTGCAGGGATCTGCTGGAACAGGGTCCCTTTTTACATCAAAGTCTCGCTTCTCTGAGGCTGACTGCGTGGAGATTGAACGCTTAGTCTTAGCCCAGAGAGGTTTTTCTGAAAGTGTGATTAACACTCTAGTTCAGGCAAGGAAGCCAGTCACTCTTTGCATCTACCATAAGGTGTGGAGGACTTACTTGTCCTGGTGTGAGAAGCATGGATATCCATGGCACAAGGTAAAGGTATCCAGGATTCTGTCCTTTCTCCAAGAAGGTTTGGAGATGGGTCTTGCCACCAGTTCCTTAAAGGGACAGATTTCGGCATTATCAGTCTTGCTGCACTCGCTGAGCTTCCTGATATTTGATCTTTTGTTCAGGCTCTGTCTAGAATCAGGCCTGTTTTTAGGCAATCTGCTCCCCCATGGAGTTTAAACTTGGTCCTTAAGGTATTGCAGAGGGTTCCTTTTGAGCCTATGCATTCTATTGGCATTGAGATTCTGTCTTGGAAGGTTCTCTTCCTGTTGGCTATTGCATCGGCACGCAGAGTATCGAAGCTAGCTGCCTTGCAATTAGAGCCTCCTTATCTGTTTTTTCATGCAGATAAGGCTGTTCTTCCCACCGGTCTGGGATTTCTTCTCAAGGTGGTGTCTAACCGTAACATTAATCAGGAAATAATTGTTCCTTCTTTGTGTCCTAACCCTTCTGGATGTGGTTCGTGCCTTGAAGTTCTATCTTCAGGCTGCAAAGGAAACTTCTTTGTCCTTTTGGTTGAGGAGCTTGATTCGCTTGGCCTATGAGACAGCGGGACATAAGCCTCCTCAGAGGATCACTGCTCATTCAACTAGAGCTGTGGCTTCTTCTTGGGTCTTCAAGAATAAGGCTTCTATGGAGCAGATTTGTAAGGCGGCTACCTGGTCCTCCTTACACACTTTCACAAAGTTTTACAAATTTGGCGTTTTTACTTCTGCGGAAGCTGTTTTTGGGAGAAAGGTTTTACAGGCTGTGGTGCCCTCAGATTAGGGTCCGCCTTTTTACCCTCCCGGTTTTATTCAGTGTCTTCTAAAGCTTGGGTATATGTTTCCCAAAAGTAATGAATGAAGCCGAGGACTCTCCTCTCCTTTAGATGGAAAACATAAATTATGCTTACCTGATAATTTTATTTCCATCGTGGGGAGGAGAGTCCATGGCTCCCGCCCGTAACTCTGGTGGGCGGACCTAAAATAAATTTTCTTCTGGCACCATTTATACCCTGATATTTCTCCTACTGTTCCTTGTTCCCTCTGCAGAATGACTGGGGGATGAGGGGAGTGGGGGAGGTATTTAAAGGAACATTGAACCCAATTTTTTTCTTTTGTGATTCAGATAGAGCATGCAATTTTTTTATTTTTTTTTATAACTTTTATTTACAACCAGCAGTATATACAAAAAAAAAGTTTAAATCCACATCTTGCGCCACACAGGGCCCGATGTTTCCAAAGTAACATGGCATACAATAAACCAAATAATACTGAGAGAAAAAAGTAAAATATTAATATTATCAATATCTCACAAGGTTATGTCATTACATCAAAAATAACATATATATTGCTGGGGATTTTTGAATTTTTATCCCTTAGACATCTCAACAGAAACTAAGAACAATCAAAATATAACTCATCGAAACCATATATACAAAACTTAAAAAAAAAAAAAAATAAAGAAGACCGTTTAATCTCCGCCCCTCTCCCCCTCCCCTACCAAATTCCTAAAAGAACAATCTCTGAGTTTTTAAAGGGGAAAATCAAATAATCTATTTCTGTCTCCTGAAGTGTCTTTATGAATATTGCCCATTTATTGAAAAAATTCCTTATATCTACTTCCTTATCAATATTAGTATCTTTTTGTTCCAGTACACATTGCTTTTTTAAGTAATTTCTGACTTCAGGAATCGTCGGCAAGGCTCTAGACTTCCATTTTTTGCAAATCAAATATCTGGAAGCTAAGATGGAAAGATTTATTATTTTTTCATTAGTCTGGAAGTTACCTTCTGTCGGTAGACAGAATATGATTTGATACAGTGATAGATTCAGTGTTTCTATCTTTAATATCGTTTTAAGCCAATATTCTATTTTTTTCCAGAAGTCTCTTATTTTTGGGCAATGCCAGAACATGTGCGTCAGATTTGCCGCAGGGTAAGAGCACTTAGGGCATTTATTAAATTCTTGATTGTGGACTCTGAGACCTTTCTCCGGGGTGAAATATGCTCTATGAAGAAGCTTTAGATGTGCCTCCCTCCAAGTGGCTGATAATGTAGTTCTTGCTGCTTTATTAATTGATAATTGAAGGATTTTTGACTCAATGTTATTCTGGGAGACTAAGGTATTCCATGCCCTTGCCATGTTATCCAGAATAGGGGCGCCTTTACTGGCCCCAAGTATGTGGTAACATGGGGCAATGGACATGCATCCAATTTTATTAAGAGTTTTCCAGTTGGCCCAGCTCCCAGCACCATCCTGCCTCTCCAATTATTTCTGTGATGAAATGCCTTATTTGCAAATATGCAAAAAAATCTTTATTAAGGAGGTTAAATTTTGCTTTTAATTCCGCAAATGTCCTAACACATTTTCTGTCTTTTTCTATTAAATAATGCACTCTATCGAGACCGCAATTATGCCACCTGTTAAAGACTTCTGAGTTTATACCTGCTTGAAATCGCGGATTCCCTATCAAGGGGAGGTAATTTGATACAGTAGTGGTTAATGAGAGAAGCTTGGATAGTTTCCACCAAGCTTTCATCGGGTTCAGTATAGTTTTGACACCTTTAATCTCTGATGGTATATCCTTAGGTGAAGAGTGTATCATAGCTGCAGGGAGATACGGTTTACATATGTTTAGTTCAAGCTCATTATTTAAGATATAATTTTTGGTAAAGATCCAATCAGCTACTATACGAGCTAAAAAACTAAAGTTGTAGAATCTGATATTTGGTAATGCTAAACCTCCATATTCTCGTGGTGTGACAAGTTTCGCAAGAGATATTTTGGGTTTTTTCCTTTGCCATATAAACTGTCTAATTGCAGTATTGAGTAAACGGACGTCTTTTTCTAATAGAATTAATGGTACATTTTGGAGAATATACAAAAGTTTGGGGAGGAGGGTCATTTTGAATAGTTCTACTCAGCCTGATATTGATAGGGGTAAGTCCTGCCAGAGCTTAAGTTTCTCCTTGATATAAGTTAGCATAGGAGATATGTTAATTTTATAAAGGTCCCCTATATTGCTTGGTATATGAATACCTAGATATTTGAAGGAGTCTGTGACTACCTTAAAAGGAATATCTGATATAGAGGTATTGTTTTTCCTGAGCCAAAGTATTTCGGATTTTGACTTGTTCACCTTGTAACCTGAAAAGGAGCCAAAGTGGTCAATTATTTGAATAAGTTTTGGTATATTTAGCTTGGAGTTGGATAGATAGATCAAGAGATCGTCAGCATACAGTCCAACTTTCATCTCACACTTACGAATTTTTATGCCGTTAAGTGATTCCCTTATCATAATTGCTAATGGCTCGATGGCTATGTCAAAAAGAAGCGGAGAGAGAGGGCAGCCCTGGCACGTGCCTCTGTCTATAGCAATTGGGGGAGAGATGATATAATTTATTATTAGTCTTGTGTGAGATTGGTTATGTAGGTTTTCTATAAATTTAAGAAAATTGCCAATGATCCCGAATTTTGTTAAAGAAGTTGTTATATGGCTAAAAGTTACAGAATCAAATGCTTTTTCTGCATCGATTGATAGAACAGCCAAGTCCGGGAGGCCCTCTTTCTCCGCTGCTGGAGGGGATGAGTTCTGAATATAATCTAAAGTGACAAGGAGCTCTCGGATCTTTGCCGCAGAGTTACGTTTATTTAGGAATCCTGCTTGGTCCGTGTGTATTATTTTTGCTAAAATGGTCTGTAATCTATTTGCTAAGATGGAAGATTGAATTTTATAATCTGAATTTAATAACGCAATTGGTCTATATGACTCTTTTCTCCAACATAGGTGTGTCCGGTCCACGGCGTCATCCTTACTTGTGGGATATTCTCTTCCCCAACAGGAAATGGCAAAGAGCCCAGCAAAGCTGGTCACATGATCCCTCCTAGGCTCCGCCTACCCCAGTCATTCTCTTTGCCGTTGTACAGGCAACATCTCCACGGAGATGGCTTAGAGTTTTTTAGTGTTTAACTGTAGTTTTTATTATTCAATCAAGAGTTTGTTATTTTGAAATAGTGCTGGTATGTACTATTTACTCAGAAACAGAAAAGAGATGAAGATTTCTGTTTGTATGAGGAAAATGATTTTAGCAACCGTAACTAAAATCCATGGCTGTTCCACACAGGACTGTTGAGAGCAATTAACTTCAGTTGGGGGAACAGTGTGCAGTCTCTTGCTGCTTGAGGTATGACACATTCTAACAAGACGATGTAATGCTGGAAGCTGTCATTTTCCCTATGGGATCCGGTAAGCCATGTTTATTACGATCGTAAATAAGGGCTTCACAAGGGCTTATTAAGACTGTAGACTTTTTCTGGGCTAAATCGATTCATTATTAACACATATTTAGCCTTGAGGAATCATTTTATCTGGGTATTTTGATATAATAATATCGGCAGGCACTGTATTAGACACCTTATTCCTTAGGGGCTTTCCCAAAGCATAAGCAGAGCCTCATTTTCGCGCCGGTGTGGCGCACTTGTTTTTGAGAGGCATGGCATGCAGTCGCATGTGAGAGGAGCTCTGATACTTAGAAAAGACTTTCTGAAGGCGTCATTTGGTATCGTATTCCCCTTTGGGCTTGGTTGGGTCTCAGCAAAGCAGATACCAGGGACTGTAAAGGGGTTAAAGTTTAAAACGGCTCCGGTTCCGTTATTTTAAGGGTTAAAGCTTCCAAATTTGGTGTGCAATACTTTTAAGGCTTTAAGACACTGTGGTGAAAATTTGATAAATTTTGAACAATTCCTTCATGTGTTTTTGCAATTGCAGTAATAAAGTGTGTTCAGTTTAAAATTTAAAGTGACAGTAACGGTTTTATTTTAAAACGTTTTTGTACTTGTTATCAAGTTTATGCCTGTTTAACATGTCTGAACTACCAGATAGACTGTGTTCTGAATGTGGGGAAGCCAGAATTCCTATTCATTTAAATAAATGTGATTTATGTGATAATGACAATGATGCCCAAGATGATTCCTCAAGTGAGGGGAGTAAGCATGGTACTGCATCATTCCCTCCTTCGTCTACACGAGTCTTGCCCACTCAGGAGGCCCCTAGTACATCTAGCGCGCCAATACTCCTTACTATGCAACAATTAACGGCTGTAATGGATAATTCTGTCAAAAACATTTTAGCCAAAATAAACACTTGTCAGCGTAAGCGCGGCTGCTCTGTTTTAGATACTGAAGAGCATGACGACGCTGATATTAATATCTCTGAAGGGCCCCTAACCCAGTCTGATGGGGCCAGGGAGGTTTTGTCTGAGGGAGAAATTACTGATTCAGGGAACATTTCTCAACAGGCTGAACCTGATGTGATTGCATTTAAATTTAAGTTGGAACATCTCCGCATTCTGCTTAAGGAGGTATTATCCACTCTGGATGATTGTGACAAGTTGGTCATCCCAGAGAAACTATGTAAAATGGACAAGTTCCTAGAGGTGCCGGGGCTCCCAGAAGCTTTTCCTATACCCAAGCGGGTGGCGGACATTGTTAATAAAGAATGGGAGAGGCCAGGTATTCCTTTCGTCCCTCCCCCCATATTTAAAAAATTGTTTCCTATGGTCGACCCCAGAAAGGACTTATGGCAGACAGTCCCCAAGGTCGAGGGAGCGGTTTCCACTTTAAACAAACGCACCACTATACCCATAGAGGATAGTTGTGCTTTCAAAGATCCTATGGATAAAAAATTAGAAGGTTTGCTTAAAAAGATGTTTGTGCAGCAGGGTTACCTTCTACAACCAATTTCATGCATTGTCCCTGTCGCTACAGCCGCATGTTTCTGGTTCGATGAGCTGATAAAGGCGGTCGATAGTGATTCTCCTCCTTATGAGGAGATTATGGACAGAATCAATGCTCTCAAATTGGCTAATTCTTTCACCCTCGACGCCACTTTGCAATTGGCTAGGTTAGCGGCTAAGAATTCTGGGTTTGCTATTGTGGCGCGCAGAGCGCTTTGGTTGAAATCTTGGTCGGCTGATGCGTCTTCCAAGAACAAGCTACTTAACATTCCTTTCAAGGGGAAAACGCTGTTTGGCCCTGACTTGAAAGAGATTATCTCTGATATCACTGGGGGTAAGGGCCACGCCCTTCCTCAGGTTCGGCCTTTCAAGGCAAAAAATAAACCTAATTTTCGTCCCTTTCGTAGAAACGGACCAGCCCAAGGTGCTACGTCCTCTAAGCAAGAGGGTAATACTTCTCAAGCCAAGCCAGCTTGGAGACCAATGCAAGGCTGGAACAAAGGAAAGCAGGCCAAGAAACCTGCCACTGCTACCAAGACTGCATGAAATGTTGGCCCCCGATCCGGGACCGGATCTGGTGGGGGGCAGACTCTCTCTCTTCGCTCAGGCTTGGGCAAGAGATGTTCTGGATCCTTGGGCGCTAGAAATAGTCTCCCAAGGTTATCTTCTGGAATTCAAGGGACTTCCCCCAAGGGGGAGGTTCCACAGGTCTCAGTTGTCTTCAGACCACATAAAAAGACAGGCATTCTTACATTGTGTAGAAGACCTGTTAAAAATGGGAGTGATTCATCCTGTTCCATTAAGAGAACAAGGGATGGGGTTCTACTCCAATCTGTTCATAGTTCCCAAAAAAGAGGGAACGTTCAGACCAATCTTAGATCTCAAGATCTTAAACAAGTTTCTCAAGGTTCCATCGTTCAAGATGGAAACCATTCGAACTATTCTTCCTTCCATCCAGGAAGGTCAATTCATGACCACGGTGGATTTAAAGGATGCGTATCTACATATTCCTATCCACAAGGAACATCATCGGTTCCTAAGGTTCGCATTCCTGGACAAACATTACCAGTTCGTGGCGCTTCCTTTCGGATTAGCCACTGCTCCAAGGATTTTCACAAAGGTACTAGGGTCCCTTCTAGCTGTGCTAGGACCAAGGGGCATTGCTGTAGTACCTTACTTGGACGACATTCTGATTCAGGCGTCGTCCCTTCCTCAAGCAAAGGCTCACACGGACATCGTCCTGGCCTTTCTCAGATCTCACGGATGGAAAGTGAACGTGGAAAAGAGTTCTCTATCCCCGTCAACAAGGGTTCCCTTCTTGGGAACAATTATAGACTCCTTAGAAATGAGGATTTTTCTAACAGAGGCCAGAAAAACAAAACTTCTAGACTCTTGTCGGATACTTCATTCCGTTCCTCTTCCTTCCATAGCTCAGTGCATGGAAGTGATCGGGTTGATGGTAGCGGCAATGGACATAGTTCCTTTTGCGCGCATTCATCTAAGACCATTACAACTGTGCATGCTCAGTCAGTGGAATGGGGACTATACAGACTTGTCTCCGAAGATACAAGTAAATCAGAGGACCAGAGACTCACTCCGTTGGTGGCTGTCCCTGGACAACCTGTCACAAGGGATGACATTCCGCAGACCAGAGTGGGTCATTGTCACGACCGACGCCAGTCTGATGGGCTGGGGCGCGGTCTGGGGATCCCTGAAAGCTCAGGGTCTTTGGTCTCGGGAAGAATCTCTTCTACCGATAAATATTCTGGAACTGAGAGCGATATTCAATGCTCTCAAGGCTTGGCCTCAGCTAGCGAGGGCCAAGTTCATACGGTTTCAATCAGACAACATGACAACTGTTGCGTACATCAACCATCAGGGGGGAACAAGGAGTTCCCTAGCGATGGAAGAAGTGACCAAAATCATTCTATGGGCGGAGTCTCACTCCTGCCACCTGTCTGCTATCCACATCCCAGGAGTGGAAAATTGGGAAGCGGATTTTCTGAGTCGTCAGACATTGCATCCGGGGGAGTGGGAACTCCATCCGGAAATCTTTGCCCAAGTCACTCAGCTGTGGGGCATTCCAGACATGGATCTGATGGCCTCTCGTCAGAACTTCAAAGTTCCTTGCTACGGGTCCAGATCCAGGGATCCCAAGGCGGCTCTAGTGGATGCACTAGTAGCACCTTGGACCTTCAAACTAGCTTATGTGTTCCCGCCGTTTCCTCTCATCCCCAGGCTGGTAGCCAGGATCAATCAGGAGAGGGCGTCGGTGATCTTGATAGCTCCTGCGTGGCCACGCAGGACTTGGTATGCAGATCTGGTGAATATGTCATCGGCTCCACCTTGGAAGCTACCTTTGAGACGAGACCTTCTTGTTCAGGGTCCGTTCGAACATCCGAATCTGGTTTCACTCCAGCTGACTGCTTGGAGATTGAACGCTTGATTTTATCGAAGCGAGGGTTCTCAGATTCTGTTATCGATACTCTTATTCAGGCCAGAAAGCCTGTAACTAGAAAGATTTACCACAAAATTTGGAAAAAATATATCTGTTGGTGTGAATCTAAAGGATTCCCTTGGGACAAGGTTAAGATTCCTAGGATCCTATCCTTCCTTCAAGAAGGATTGGAAAAAGGATTATCTGCAAGTTCCCTGAAGGGACAGATTTCTGCCTTGTCGGTGTTACTTCACAAAAAACTGGCTGCTGTGCCAGATGTTCAAGTTTTTGTTCAGGCTCTGGTTAGAATTAAGCCTGTTTACAAACCTTTGACTCCTCCTTGGAGTCTCAATTTAGTTCTTTCAGTTCTTCAGGGGGTTCCGTTTGAACCCTTGCATTCCGTTGATATTAAATTATTATCTTGGAAAGTTTTGTTTTTAGTTGCAATTTCTTCTGCCAGAAGAGTTTCAGAATTATCTGCTCTGCAGTGTTCTCCTCCTTATCTGGTGTTCCATGCAGATAAGGTGGTTTTACGTACTAAACCTGGTTTTCTTCCAAAAGTTGTTTCTAACAAAAACATTAACCAGGAGATTATCGTACCTTCTCTGTGTCCGAAACCAGTTTCAAAGAAGGAACGTTTGTTGCACAATTTGGATGTTGTTCGCGCTCTAAAATTCTATTTAGATGCTACAAAGGATTTTAGACAAACATCTTCCTTGTTTGTTGTTTATTCCGGTAAAAGGAGAGGTCAAAAAGCAACTTCTACCTCTCTCTCTTTTTGGATTAAAAGCATCATCAGATTGGCTTACGAGACTGCCGGACGGCAGCCTCCCGAAAGAATCACAGCTCATTCCACTAGGGCTGTGGCTTCCACATGGGCCTTCAAGAACGAGGCTTCTGTTGATCAGATATGTAGGGCAGCGACTTGGTCTTCACTGCACACTTTTACCAAATTTTACAAGTTTGATACTTTTGCTTCTTCTGAGGCTATTTTTGGGAGAAAGGTTTTGCAAGCCGTGGTGCCTTCCATTTAGGTGACCTGATTTGCTCCCTCCCTTCATCCGTGTCCTAAAGCTTTGGTATTGGTTCCCACAAGTAAGGATGACGCCGTGGACCGGACACACCTATGTTGGAGAAAACAGAATTTATGTTTACCTGATAAATTACTTTCTCCAACGGTGTGTCCGGTCCACGGCCCGCCCTGGTTTTTTAATCAGGTCTGATAATTTATTTTCTTTAACTACAGTCACCACGGTACCATATGGTTTCTCCTATGCAAATATTCCTCCTTAACGTCGGTCGAATGACTGGGGTAGGCGGAGCCTAGGAGGGATCATGTGACCAGCTTTGCTGGGCTCTTTGCCATTTCCTGTTGGGGAAGAGAATATCCCACAAGTAAGGATGACGCCGTGGACCGGACACACCGTTGGAGAAAGTAATTTATCAGGTAAACATAAATTCTGTTTTTGCGTTGGATCTTTCCCTGGTTTTAAGATCAAAGTAGTATAGGATGAAGAAAAAGAAGGTGAAACTGGTTCGTTATCAATATAGATCTTGTTATATAGATTACCTAAGTAGAGTGCTATATCTGTTGATAAAATCTTATAGAATTCGTTTGGTAGTCCGTCCGGACCAGCTGCTTTGTTAGTGGCAAGTTTAAGAATGACTCTCTCTATCTCTTCCTTTCTAATAGGAGAGTTGAGGCTAGTAATTTCTTCAGCCGAGACTATTGGATGTATAATTTTGCTCCAGAAGTCAGAGGCTTTCTCTATGTCATAACCTTTACATGTATATAAGTCTTGGAAATAATTTAAAAATAAATTAGAGATTTTCTCAGGCTTCGAAAGTTGTTTCCCTTTATCTTGGAGTTTTTCAATAGAAGGTTTTTTTCCTTCGTTTTTAACCAGTTTAGCCAACATTTTTCCAGATTTATTACCAAATCTGTAAAGTTTGGCCTGGAGTCTAAGGTCCTTGTAAGTTTCTTGAGTCATTATAAAGGTATCTCTGGCGCTTTTAGCGCGAATATATTTTGCCCAATTTAGGGGAGACTTTTCGAGTAAAAAGCGGTTATAAGAGCTAATCAATGAGTTGATCATTTCCCTTTCTCTTGTTCTCATTTTCTTAGTTAAAATAGCTATATAAGAGATAATTTCGCCTCTAAGCACTGCTTTTGCAGTTTCCCAGAATATATTCGGGCGCTGTATATAGTAACTATTGAAATTAGCATATTCAAGGAGCTTATTTCTCAGCCAGTTTTTAAATTTTAAATCTGTGGTTAGATAGTAAGGGGAAAAAAATCGAGAGAGTTTGGGTTTTGTGTGATCTAAATAATGCTCAAGAAAAATAGGCCCATGATCAGATAAAAGGATCGGCATTATACCAGTTTTTATTCGTGTTGTAGATATATGCTCATCAATTAGGAATAGGTCGATCCTGGAAAGGGTCTTGTGGGCTTTAGAGAGGCAGGTGTAGTCCTGGGTGCTGGGGTTCTGTACTCTCCAAATGTCACGTAACGCTAGATTTTGCTTAATTTTACTGATCAATTTAGATTCAAGGTTATCTTTTTTCTGTTTTAACTGTTTAACATTTCTTCTAAGTCTATCTAAGGGGCACTGTGGTGCCATGTTGAAATCTCCTCCTAGAATCAAATGGCCTTCGCTGAGTAACAAGAGTTTAGACTGGATAAGATTCCAGAATTCTGGATCAGTAATATTTGGTCCGTATACATTGCAAAGTGTGTAGGTCACCTGTGCCACCTTTAGTTTGACCAGTACAAATCTCCCCCCAGAGTCGGTCTCAGAGTACAGAATCTCCGTTTGTGGTCTTTTTCCAATTAATATGGCCACACCCCATTTTTTCCCAACACTTGGGGCAGCAATTACTTCCTTAACCCATGCCTTCTTTAACTTAAAAGATTCTTCTAGGTTTAGATGCGTTTCTTGTATAAAGCCAATGTCTGCTTGTGCCTTACGCAGATGGGCAAGGATCGCCTTGCGTTTAATAGGCGTTGATATCCCCCCCACGTTCCAAGATATTATTTTTAATTTATCTATCTTTTGCATTGTTTATATATAATTAGAAAATCGGCGAAGGGAGAGGAGGAGAGGGGGGGGGGGAGAGAAAAAGGAGATACACAACAATAAGAAAGAAAAAAAAAAAAAAAAAAGAAAAAGGGGGGACAAAGCAAATAAGGAGGAGAGGGGAAGATGAGAAAAAAAAAAAAGAAAAGAAAAAGGGGGGACAAAGCAAATAAGGAGGAGAGGGGAAGATGAGAGAAAAAAAAAGAAAAGGGGGGGACAAAGCAAATAAGGAGGAGAGGGGAAGATGAAAAAAAAAAACCAAAAAAAACAAAAAAGAAAAAAAAACACATACAACATGAATTTTTACATACATCAGACAATTATCCCCTACCCAAGGGGGTTCCCGATTTGTAGGACCCATCTTCTTACTTTATAACTAAAAGAGGGGAAAGAGAGAGGGATAGAAAGGGAACCAGAAAAAATGAAGAAAGAGCCCATGATCAGTGGGGTTCTGAGTTTAGTGTGTTAAAGAATTTCTCAGCCTTTTGAGCGTCTTCAAATAAATGTGTTGTGTCCTGCACTATGACTCTAAGCTTGGAGGGGTAAATTAAGGTAGCACGGTACCCATTCTGTATGAGTTTAGTGCATATTGGAGCAAGTTCTCTTCTCTTGAGGGCTGTATCAGCCGAGAAGTCTTGGAATATCAGTATCCTAGTATTTTCTATGAGGATTGGCTGATTTTTACGAAAGTATTGTAGTAGCATATTTTTATCCTGATAGTTGAGCAGTCTAGCTATAACAGGCCTAGGATGAGTATTATTCTTGTTATCTAAACGGGGGGTACCTAATCTATGTGCTCTCTCCACAACAATCGGATGATAGGCTGGAGGGATTTTTAAAGCCTTAGTGAGTGTGTCTGATATAAAAGAGCTTAAATTTTCGAATTGCTTCTCCTCTGGAAGACCTATTATTCGAATGTTGTTTCTTCTGGAACGGTTTTCCAGATCCTCCAGCCTATCAAATATTTTCTGAAAGTTGCTGCTCGCCCCCTCAAGTTTAGAGTTATGTACTGATGTAAGATCCTCTAGGTCAGAGACCCTCTGCTCGACTTCTTGCAATCTATTGGAAAATTGTCTAACCTCCTGAGCTAGTAAAGTAATATCTTGTTTTATTTCTGTCCTGAGGGTGTCAAACTTGGGTGTAAGTGCGTCTAAGATGCATGTGACCAAATTCTGCATATTAGTAGGGTCTTGTAAAGCTAGGTTGTGAGGTATGGGTGATGATGTTTCGGTAGTAGATTCTGGGGGATTCTTGAGCTTCCTATCTCTGTGTCTGGCTGCCATATTTGGAGGTGGTGTCTTGGATGGGTTAGAAAGAAATTTATCCATGTGCCAAGTGTCTACTAGCAGAAGTGAGGGATGGCGTTCTTTCTCTTTCCTTCCCCCTCCTCCCTCCCTCCCTTAATAGGGAGAGAGAGAAAAAAAGAGAGAGAAAAAAAAAAGAAGAGAAAAAAAAATAAGAAAAAGAAAAGGAAAAAACGCTTGCAGTGAGGTGAGGAGGAGGTGATATTGTGTAACAAAAAAAAAAAGAAAAATTATCAGTGATTGAGGTAGGCCCCAGTAAAAGAATTCTGGGGTAAGGACGAGGGGTGAGGATCCACTATCTAGGGTGAGGATGTGGTGGTGTGAGGGAGGTGAGAAAAAAAATATATATATATAATTAACTATACGTGTTAGGGCACATTGGACAACAAGTATGAGAGAATTGAAAAAGAGAAGGAAGGACAGTTGCTTTAGGTTGATCTCTTCTGCCCCACGTTTGAGCTATGAAGAGCCTACTGTATCAAGATTCAATCTAATCAGTTAATTACTATTTGAGTAAACAGTGAATGCGATATTTACATAAATTAATTTTATCACTATAGATGTTTGGTTTGTGGTTATACTCAGCAAGAGAAAAAAAATCCTAAATATAGAGTGCAAGACTCAATCTAATCGATTGGTTATCATTTAATTAAGCATATAGATGAGTATGTACTTTGGTGCTTTTTATCAGGATAAACAATTCATTTGTAGCTATGATTAGTAAATAATAAAGACCCAATGTATATAGTACAGCTTCAATATAAAGGGTTCCAACAGGAGGTCAGCTAAATGTAGCAGTCAGGAGTACAGCTAGCTGTGTTTCCCTAGTGTATACAGGCCATTGAGATATAAGTCTGTAGAGGAGTTACACCTCTTTTCTTTTTTTTTAATATGTGCAGAGGGGAACTCTTGTATAAGACTTCCTTATTTTTCTTTGAATGTAAAGGGTAATTATTTATTGTTGCAGCTAGTAACAGACTATTTTTACTAGTGGTCTTAATTGTGGCAGCTTGCGCTTATGAAGCAACCACTTTAAATATAATTATTTGTTTTCAGACAGATAAGTTGCACGTAAAAAAAAAAAAAAAAAAAAACCCAAAAGAGCAATATGTTATAACATCAAGGCAATTTATGGTTCATACTTTTACTAGACATATGGGGATAGCAATTTTGTTGCCCTTGATTTCTACTGGGGTTAACAGCAGTTTAATGAATACCTTAGCTATACTAGCCTACACTTATAATTTATACAGATTCAACTTAAGTGTTAGTTTACAATTTTTAAACAGTTATGTAAGGCAACCCAGAGAGAAGAAAAAAAAGAAGAAGAAAAAAAAAAAAAAGTTTTTAATACAGAGATATAGAGAAGAAAATTCTGGGATATCAAGTTCTGTATAGCTAGGAGTAGTCTAGGACATTCTGTTGTATAAGAGAGATAACCAGGATTTTAAATGAGACAGACTAAATTATATTACACCCATATGTATATATCCTAGGCAGTTTTTAGTGGCTAGGGTAAAGTCATGAGGAGGAAGTAGAGAAATCTAATATTTATCAGTCCGTTGGCCCCTTAATACAATAATCTTCAGTTTTCTTCCTTTACCATTACCCCACAAGGATGTAATACACTTCTAAACCGTTCCAGTTTTGGTAGGGGGGTAGAGAAGGTGAGGGCCAGCAGAGTTCAGGTAGAGATATCAGCACTAAATTGGTTATGGCGGGTAGCAGTTAAGGAACAAAGTTAATGCCTGATGCTCTGTTTAAGAGCTTGAAAAACAGACCCGGTCGTATCAGAGAAATGTCTCATACTTTACCAGCTGCTGTCCGGGTGTACTTGATGAGCAAGAGGCTTCTCTGGAACGCCGAGCCCCCCTCACGCAGCACCAGTGGGAGGGGGACAGCGGGTGAAAAAACAGACCTGGAGAGGTGTTATGTGGTTTCAAATATGAAGAGCCGATATGGATTGAAGCGGCAGCCCTAGTCCCAAGGACGGCTGAGCAAGCGGAGTGATCCGAGCCCCTCACGCAGCACCGGTGGGAGGGGATCTCAGGACCAATGAAAGTCGGCAATCCTGGTAACGCTTCGTTCCTTCCTCTTTGTTGCAAAAGACGTGATGAGCCGGGGGGGCACAGCAGGCAGCAGAGATCCCCGGCAGACGAACGGCCTTGGCTCCCGGGCTGGAGGGTCAGACAGGCAATCAAGTCGAGATCCGCAACATACCCAGGTAGGCTCTTCTCCACTGTTTCAGCACATTAGCAGAAATTTGAGGCACAGAGGGTCCCCGTCTAAGAGAGGTCTGCAGATGTCAGGTAAGCCTCGTCTCTGATCCTTGAAGCTGGGGTGCGGATGTACTCAGGACAGGTGTAGCCTTTCTCAGGTAATACCCGTGTGAGACAGGTGTGTGGAAGGTTTAATGCAGTAAAGGTGTTTGTTAGGTGAAGTTTGCCCTCCTGCTTCTCCTCTTTACAACACGTTTTGTGGTTTTATGCAATTAGTTCTTTAAGTCTTTGCAAAGATATTATAAATAGGTTATGAGTCCTTGCGGCTGCTTACATATGCCGCATAGTGCATTGGTAGGGCACTATTTGAGTTCCAGTACTACTGATAATTAGCTTACAAGCCGCCCAGGGTCTGAAGGGTTTGGGCGCAGATTTCTCGCCAGCAGGCTTGTAGGGAAGGATAGTCAGAACAGGTGCTTCACGTGACCACGCACCTGAGCTCCTCCTCCGGAACTCCTAGAGCATGCAATTTTAAGCAACTTTCTAATTTACTCCTATCATCAATTTTTCTTCGTTCTCTTGCTATCTTTATTTGAAAAAGAATGCATCTAAGGTTTTTGGGGTTTTTTGGTTCAGTACTCTGGACAGCACTTTTTTTATTGGTGGATGAATTTATCCACCTATCAGCAAGAACAACCCAGGGTGTTCACCAAAAATGGGCCGGCATCTAAACTTACATTCTTGCATTTCAAATAAAGATATCAAGAGAATGAAGAAAATGTGATAATAGGAGTAAAAAAGAAAGTTGCTTAAAATTTCATGCTCTATCTGAATCACGAAAGAAAACATTTGGGTTCAGTGTCCCTTTAAGCCTTTGGCTGGGGTGTCTTTGCCTCCTCCTGGTGGCCAGGTTCTGTATTCCCAAAAGTAATGAATGAAGCCGTTTACTCTTCTCCCCACGATGGAAATAAAATTATCAGGTAAGCATAATTTGTTATGTAGAGACATCTACAATGTAGTGTTGTACTACAGGTGTTGCTGACAAATGTTAGTGAAAAGCAGGGACATTAATAGTTTTTTGGTTTTTTTTGGGGTGGGGGTTGCATCTAAAAGGAGCATACTGGTTCTTATACAAATGGGACATGTCACTGTCCGCCAATAGTGCTGTGGGAGTCTTCCTTATCAGCCAATGAGCTTCTATTCCACAACCATCTCTGCACAGGCATACACGTGTTATTACTCTCAATAAAAAAACTTTTAAAGTCACTTTAAGAGCCATTGAGAATACTGGGGAGCCATGGAACCATTGAGTGGGTTTATTTAGAGATTTATATAGACACATTTTAGGTTACATAGCTGACAGGATTTGTCAAACCCGGATAAAGTAATTAGGAGTAATTTTCTTACATATTTTATAATGTCTTTCTATAGAGACTCCTATGCACTGAATCCATGTTCCTTATATGACATTGCATTGTCCCAGAGTAACATACTGCCTGGTGCTATGGGCTACAACCTGCATTTGTATTTCTAACTTATTGTAGTACATGTTATTTACATAGCATATTAAATCATGATATACGCTAGTGTGCTGTTTATTGCAGGTCAGTTTATAATGCGTAAAAATATCTTTGTGTTGCAGTGGGAACTTGGACAAACAGACTGTGAAGGGCAGCACCGCGCTTCACTACTGCTGCTTAACGGACAATGCAGAGTGCCTTAAACTACTGCTCAGAGGGAAAGCTTCCATTGAAATAGGTAGGAGTGTTATTATCATTATCTGTGACTCTTCTTTTATGCACATATATAGCAGATGGTGCTTCTCACTAGCTATCGTTTGTGTATATATATTTTTGAAAAGAGTATTATAGCCACCTAAACAGTTGGTGGTTTTAGTTTTGGGTTTTCCGTCCATGCCTTCTTTAAAGGGCCAGTCTTTGTTGGTGATTGTTACTACAAGACATTTCATTGCATGTGATTTATTCCATCTGTTAATGTTAGCGTTTAACCCCTTTGATGCTAGGTTGGGCTATTGCACATTGCAATTAAAATGTTATTTAGTATCTTATTGTAACCAAGGGGGATAAAAACCCTGTGTCTTTCTAATAACTAAAGACTGTATTCGGCTACTTTTTTGTTTATACATATTTGATTTATATCTCATATGTAATTGAAAAGTTAAGATCTTATCTCATAATTGATGGTTACCTCAATAGATAATCCAGTGTCTTGATGGATTAACTAATTGCTAAATTCATTTAAAATAATCTAATACATGAGATCCAAATCTCTTATTTTTTTCACATAGCCACACAACTTGCCCTGAGCTCTCAGTCTTTAGCTTTTTATCTGTCTTCACTTAATAATATTAGTCTGGGCTATTTCTGTTAAATGTAAGGAGATCCTTGGTTTTAACAATGTTGAAAATTCAATTTGGTCTTTTCTTCAAATTGGTGTTAACAGTAAGGTCATCTCCATGGTAATGTACAGTAAGGATCATTATCTCTGTTTGGGTTGCAGCCAATGAAGCAGGAGAAACTCCCCTGGACATAGCAAAGCGATTGAAGCATGCACAATGTGAAGACTTGGTATGTCTTGTTACTAAAAATATATTTACTTTAACCATTAACATCATATTAGAGACTGGGTAATATGGGTATTTTTCTCACACTCTCATAGAACCATATCAGTACTAGTGGGTATATGGCCTTTCCAGAAACCATAAAGGATAATTACTGTTATATGTCCTCATCCCTTTACTGCCTGACTCGTAAGTTAATTTGCCACCTCTTTGGAGTAAGGTTTGTTATTGTGAACTGATATAGATGATTTTACTTGATTGGAAAAGAAACCAAAGGTAGCACCCATTTATTAACAAGTAAATGAATACATAGTACCAAATCTTACTCCTAACAAGAACCAGCAGTAGTTAAAACATAAGTTTTAATGCTCACAGCAATGAAAAATAAGTTTTAAACCATTTAAGAAAATATCATACACATGCCCCTTCCAGGAATATATATAATACAATTACTATCAATTACTATCATAATCTGATTAGACTACTAAATTAGTATTGTTGCAACTGTCACGAGTAAAAAAGATCACTATCACTCAAGGCTATCTGGGACTCTTAGTTGGAATATGGGTTGGTGAACTGCTAACCTCTTGTGTCTGAGTACAACAACATTTGAAAAATATTTGGGTATTCCCATGCAAGCCATTTACGAATGTGAACTATGAAATAATTAATGTCTAAATAGAAATCCCTGGAAAAAGAAAAAACGCCTGATGCGTGTTTTCCCAAAAGCGGCCTTGAGGTGGTTTTTTTGTTGTTTTTGAATTGTTTCGATGAGTGTTTCTGTCTCTAAGCACTCTTTATGCATTAGCCAGATACACAGCGGTTGTTTGTGGCAGGATTGCAGTGTGTGAAGCTCTTGGTATCCTCAGAAATACCTCTCAGGGCAATTTCTGCAATTCATATTCCAGCTCGGGTGAATTAACAGAGGTTTGTGAGCAATTAGATTGATCTGGAGGATTGGATATTGGAATTTCTAGAAATAGATCTGATAGGGGAAACAATTCCAGAAGTAGGGATGCGCATACCTTTGCCATGGATATAATTGTAATTCCTTAAAATTTCAGTTAAGTTTTTTACTTTGCTGGAGTAAAGTTTTGTGATTGACAAGAGCAAACATTGCAAGAAGTGTTAAAAAAGAAACACGATCAGAGTCCATAGAATGCCAGTACCAGGTTTATTCATTGTGGAACATACAAATATTAGGGATTCTCCCAAGACACTGACGCATTTTGCGCATGCGTACATGTGCTTCCTCAGAGATGGTTACCTATCCTACCTGACACCTTTACATATCTTCCAGCAGCCAATGAAAGAGATCAAGACTACTTAGTACTTAATCATCTGTGGTAGCTACCCATGTCTACACCATTCTCATTGGTCGCTCAATTAAACTATATAATACATAGTAATTTACAATGACTAAGGCAAATAACTAGCACATACGTTATTAACATAGTAATTATGTTTAAATATATTTTTATTAGGTTATAGAAGTACATCATGGAACATAAATAACAATAGCTGTTCCTCCTATGTCCCCCACAAGGGGGCACAACAGAAGTCACTTATACAATAACACATAGAGATGGCTATTCACAACCCCAAAGAAAATATGCATCAGACAGTCTCTCCTAGTTTGGGTGCAAGTATTCAATAATTCCTAATATAATACAACTTAGTCCAGCAACCTTCCGTTTTTTATGGTGTTGTTTCCATCTCTGTCTCTCTGTGTTAAACTTAGAGGTTAACTAGACCGTCCCCTTCGGGCGACAGTCCTGTATTCTTTATCTTTAGTAACTTGTTTCAACAGACTTATTTTAAACAGATAAACATTCCTATCTGATATATTAATGTACATGTATACTAAAAAGGAAAAGGGAGAAAATATAGGAGTAAAAAAAGTCAGTGTAGGGAGGGGTGACGACACAATCTGATTTATCCGATTTGCGCAATAGCCAACCAGTCCATGCCCTCAGGGGATTCTTAATGATTACCTTATCTGCCTACCGATCCAATAATACCAAATCCTATGGACTACCTCTTTGTTATCTAAAAATCCTGCAGCCAAATCATACATGGTGTATGTATACTGTATTTTATTGTAAATCTTAGTCCATGTGGGAGTTCCAGTCCACCAGTATCTGGCTATACACGTTCTAGTGACTGTGCAAAGGATTCTGATAAAAGTGTTGATATATTTGTTATAGGTGCTTATGTACTCATGTAGAAGGGCCTGTTGTATCAAAAGATTGAGTTCCTCTTCCAGAACTTGACTGAGAAAGGAGGACAATTGTCCCCAGATCTTTTTGACCTCCCTGCAATCCCACCACATGTGTCTACAGGGAGTGCAGAATTATTAGGCAAATGAGTATTTTGACCACATCATCCTCTTTATGCATGTTGTCTTACTCCAAGCTGTATAGGCTCGAAAGCCTACTACCAATTAAGCATATTAGGTGATGTGCATCTCTGTAATGAGAAGGGGTGTGGTCTAATGACATCAACACCCTATATCAGGTGTGCATAATTATTAGGCAACTTCCTTTCCTTTGGCAAAATGGGTCAAAAGAAGGACTTGACAGGCTCAGAAAAGTCAAAAATAGTGAGATATCTTGCAGAGGGATGCAGCACTCTTAAAATTGCAAAGCTTCTGAAGCGTGATCATCAAACAATCAAGCGTTTCATTCAAAATAGTCAACAGGGTCGCAAGAAGCGTGTGGAAAAACCAAGGCGCAAAATAACTGCCCATGAACTGAGAAAAGTCAAGCGTGCAGCTGCCAAGATGCCACTTGCCACCAGTTTGGCCATATTTCAGAGCTGCAACATCACTGGAGTGCCCAAAAGCACAAGGTGTGCAATACTCAGAGACATGGCCAAGGTAAGAAAGGCTGAAAGACGACCACCACTGAACAAGACACACAAGCTGAAACGTCAAGACTGGGCCAAGAAATATCTCAAGACTGATTTTTCTAAGGTTTTATGGACTGATGAAATGAGAGTGAGTCTTGATGGGCCAGATGGATGGGCCCGTGGCTGGATTGGTAAAGGGCAGAGAGCTCCAGTCCGACTCAGACGCCAGCAAGGTGGAGGTGGAGTACTGGTTTGGGCTGGTATCATCAAAGATGAGCTTGTGGGGCCTTTTCGGGTTGAGGATGGAGTCAAGCTCAACTCCCAGTCCTACTGCCAGTTTCTGGAAGACACCTTCTTCAAGCAGTGGTACAGGAAGAAGTCTGCATCCTTCAAGAAAAACATGATTTTCATGCAGGACAATGCTCCATCACACGCGTCCAAGTACTCCACAGCGTGGCTGGCAAGAAAGGGTATAAAAGAAGAAAATCTAATGACATGGCCTCCTTGTTTACCTGATCTGAACCCCATTGAGAACCTGTGGTCCATCATCAAATGTGAGATTTACAAGGAGGGAAAACAGTACACCTCTCTGAACAGTGTCTGGGAGGCTGTGGTTGCTGCTGCACGCAATGTTGATGGTGAACAGATCAAAACACTGACAGAATCCATGGATGGCAGGCTTTTGAGTGTCCTTGCAAAGAAAGGTGGCTATATTGGTCACTGATTTGTTTTTGTTTTGTTTTTGAATGTCAGAAATGTATATTTGTGAATGTTGAGATGTTATATTGGTTTCACTGGTAAAAATAAATAATTGAAATGGGTATATATTTGTTTTTTGTTAAGTTGCCTAATAATTATGCACAGTAATAGTCACCTGCACACACAGATATCCCCCTAAAATAGCTATAACTAAAAACAAACTAAAAACTACTTCCAAAACTATTCGGCTTTGATATTAATGAGTTTTTTGGGTTCATTGAGAACATGGTTGTTGTTCAATAAAATAAAATTAATCCTCAAAAATACAACTTGCCTAATAATTCTGCACTCCCTGTATATGTTCCCAGTTCACCGCATCCTCTATAGCATAGTCTACTACCTTGTGGGTGCATGTGTGCTGTTCTCACGGGTGTCATAAACATAGTAATTACATATAGGTATGCATTGATCATGACAGATATTGTTATATAAGTTATATCTGTATTAATAATTTCAATTAGTTATGTATAACTTATTAGTGTGATGTGGTATAGCAATATTGTTTTACACATTTGCTCCTATGTTCAAGGGGATGATTTTAAAATCAGCAAGGTGTGCAGCTCATGTGATAGAAGAAAGAAAGGGGAAAAAAACCAAAGTTAAAGTTTATAATATAATGGTACATGCTACCTAAACACAATGTTGTATAATATAAAAGAATTCACTGATATAATTAAAACTAAGAGTATTGAAAACCTATTCATACTCATATGTACCTCCTATCACATAAACTAAGCTGCCTAATTTCTCCTATGGCATGTATTGTATAATTATGTGTCCTACATAGTAAAAAGACCAACTAAAGGTTGCAAGAAGTGGTCCATTCTCCTGGCTGTTGCTTTGTCCAGGAAAATTAGTTTTTCAGATAGTTTTTTTTTTTAATTAGTTTCTTTAGCAGAATCATTTAGTGGGAAGATGCGGGCTTCTTCTTGCCCAGGCAGAGATATTTTTCTTTCCTGATTTACCTTCAGAAGGTCCTGGTGTGGTACTGATATGGTCCTACAATACTGTGAAGGAAAGCCAGATTCCTACTAACTGATAAATCTGTTTGTTCTTTGCCTATAAGAGTCATTACTATTTCTCTTTCCTACACTTGTGGGAGGCATTTCTAAATACTCCAGAGGTCTATAGGCATTTACCCAGCATTACTTATATAATTCTATTTCAAGTGTAAAGACCTTGATATATTTAAGTACTAAAGACGTGAACTATAACCAGTTTTATGCTTACCAATTAACATAAATCTGGTTATAGTTCACACCTTTAGTATTTAAATGATTTTAGATTTCCTAATTTAGTAGGTTAAGTGTACATTCTACATGTTACCTAAACCTATTAAAGCTGTAGAGAATTGAAGAAAAAAGAAATCTAGAAATAGAATACATTGTAAAAGCAGTATCACTTTAGAAAGTATGCCAGGATCTGTCTGACAGTAAGTGTTTGTACTTCCTTCCTAGCTTATGTTTCAGTCACTGGCTAAAACAGCATAGATATGCCTAAGGGAATTTTGCTTAAAGTGGATAGAAATAAAAGAAGATGATGAGTTTTGTAAACTTGACCTTATCCAGTTCAAATTGGGAAATTGATCTCCTGACTTCCTTTGTACACAAACATTTCAGTGTGGTCAAAATGACTCTTAATTCCTTATAATTCTTTCAAGTTACTCTTGCTACATTTTCTTCATAAACGGGGAGAGTCCACAGCTGCATTCATTACTTTTGGGAATTCAGAACCTGGCCACCAGGAGAAGGCAAAGACACCCCAGCCAAAGGTTTAAATACTTCCCCCACCTCCCTCATCCCCCAGTCATTCTTTCCGTCTCATCCAGGAGGTTAGCAGAGAAGTGTCAGAAGATTTCGGTTTAGTCTCTTATGGAGGGTAGTACTCTTTGGAATGGGACTGGAGTTTTAAGTAGTACTGTCAGCCTCTCAGTGAGAGCATGGATGAAAGTTAGAGTCCGGAGCTGCTGGTAGAGTCTTTCTGCGAACTCATCCTGACTCATATCAACAGCTCCATGAGCAATCAGCATTGACGAGTTTTGTTGCCTGCTTTCTTCTCTCAAGTCCATGTCAGAAACGACGCTACTATCTGTCGCACTTGAAGGGCCATGTTCCTGTTCCACGGCGTTGATTCCGGTAAGATCGTTTCATTTTACTTTCAATATGGTAATGTAATGAAAAAGACAGGGTCTCAGTGGGACTCCTTTTATCTTATGGAATCAAGGGTTAATATCTCCTGAGGGGGGTTATTGAACAGGGGGGGACTTTAATCATGTTTGTTATGTGATTCTGTCTGCTAATGTGTAGTGATACTTGGGCTCGTGGCTATTAAGGAACATTTCAGCCTTTTTTTTGCAGGCTGCGCGGTCTTTGCGGACTGGCACGCTTTTTCTTGGACTGCACGGTACACCCTATGACCGGGCGCGGTGACGCTTCTGTTCTCCATTTCCGTATTCCTGACCGTGTGGCGACGGCGAGAGTCTGTTCCGCTAGAGTCTGGGTCATAGGAGGTGGTGAGTGTCCCAGCCATTGGGGTTGTAAGTTGCTGTTTATTTTTTGTCCATATTTACAATCTCCAAGTTCTGGAGGATTCTGATTTTTTGGAGACGGATGTCTCTGATTCACATTCTATTTCTTGCAAAGCATATGAAATGGCCCGGGTGATCCATGCCAATCATTTATGTTCCGAATGCCACTTTAGAGTGCTCTATTTTTCCGGAATTGGGGAGTCCGCTGAGCCATCCACCCGTGAGGATTCCATATCCCGCGAGGCGAACGCCCCAGAACCTTCTTTTGCTACGCAAGCAGGTGTCTCAAATGCCATTTATCCTTCTCCGGAAGGCGGCTTGTTTCCTCCAGAAGTTACTGCATGGTTCCACATGGCCATATCGATGGCGTTGGCGCATATACATCTTCCAGGAAGATATTATCCGTGTTCTGTTAATCAGGCTCGTCAGGCATGGGATCAGATCAGCCCTCTGGCGAAGCGGTTTCCTCTGAGGCTTCAGGGGTCCAACCCTCGGGGCCAGGGTCATCGGTTGCCCTGACGGAGGCAAGTCTTGCCTTTCGTTATAGACTGGCGCGCCTTTGTGTCCTGCTGAGGCATGTTTTGGCCGTGCTGGAGGATCCCAGTCCTAATGGGTTGGTGGATCCTCGGTCTTCCGGTCCAGACGGCAAGCAGGGTTAGACGAATGGGGGTCAATCTCCTTGTCTTCTCCTTTTTTTTTTTTGAGTATCTTCTTCCAGTTCTGAGCTTTGGAAGAATTGGATCTCTGACCGGCTGGACCTGTTCTTCTTGGGCGTTAACCTGCGGGTGTTGCCCTCTTTTATTTTGATCCGGTTAGGATGTATTTTATTTAATTTTGAAAGCTCATGTCTGTTACAACTTTTTCCTTTGGAAACGTTTCTTCTCTGGAATTTGATACTGGCGATTTTGTGGTCCCATTGGCGCTTCTGCAGAAGTTATATGAAAAGTTAGGATATTATGTCTACCGTTTGTCTGTTTAATTTGTCTATCCCTTCTAGGGTTGCAACTTTCTGTGGCCTTGGACAGTTCTTGCGTGCCCTATGTATCAGGCCAGTCCTGGTTGGGTACTAGTTTTCTGTCCCTTGGGGTCTATATCAGATACGTGGTGCCTGTTGTACCTGGCTGGTCCGGTTGGGGTGCGGAGTGGCTCACTCTTGTTTTGAGTTTCGTTTTCTTGTTTTCCGTTACATGTTATAGGGGGCCTTTTTGTTCCTAGACATCAGGCTGGTCCTTGTTTATTCTTCTGGGAGCATCAGAGGGGATTGTGCTCAGTCCTAATTGTCCTATCCATGCTTAGCTGGCGGGTTTTCCGAGGTTCGGATCCTGCTAAGGCGTACTCTGTAGGCTCCTGGGTTCCCATAGTGGGTTGGAGGTTCAGAGGAGTCCATGGAAATCCGTGGCGTTTATTTGTCTCCTCCTTTGAGGCATCCTTTGGGATTGTCCTCTTGGACTCCTTTTTGACAGTACCTCTTCCTTCGGGTTGAGGCTGATGGGGCCTTTTGTCCCCTTTCCTTGGGACTGGCCTTCTGGTCATCGGTTTCAGGAAGTTTGAATCCCACTGTGAGTGTCTTTAACCCTTTCATGACCGGGCTAATTAGTCTACATAGGAACAGCGTTCCGATGTAGACAAATTGAAATCACGCGATTGTGCAAAAGATCACGAGATTTCAATTATGGGATCGGGTCTGGTGGGCGTCCCTAAGATGCTAGGAATGCCCTCCAGACCGCGATCAAATCCTGCAAGCCTAGTAGGCTTCAGGACAGCTGTTTACGATGACATTTTATTCCGTCATAACGGCTTTAAAGCCCAGTGCCGTTGTGACGGAATACAACGGCATAACGGCATTAAAAGGTTAAAGCACTCTGTGTCTGGGATACTACGTGAGAGTTCAGTGCCCAAAGTGTCTTGGATATGACTGTGATTGCATTGCCTGCGGTGCAAGGTCTGCTCCGGATGGGGTATCCCAGTGATTCCTCAGGGCATATTCAGATATTCTGATGCTGTTTTTTGCGGCTCCTGGGGACGGTTTGTCTTTTGGTTGCTCTATCCTTAGTGCGAGTTAGCACTCTGCATAGGGGAGAGGGTACTACCTTTCTCCCTTCAGTTTTCAGGGTTTTACTTTGGTCCCTTGGAATCCATGCAGATAGGGGGTCTGGGATTTCCCTCCCTTGCTCTGCTAGGTCGGTGGGGTCTTTTGTTGCCCTGTTTCATCCTTGTTTGCTCTCTTAGAGTTACCCTTGGGTTTTTCCTTTATTGCCCTAGTCCTTTTGTTTTTCTGGGGGCCCTTTCGGACTCCCTTATCTGAGTCCTTCTTCCCTTCAGGAAGAATGTGGATGTTTCCCTTCCTTCTGGTCGGGGGTGAGTTTATTTGCGGGTTGAGAGCCTGCGGGACTTTGTCTCCTCAGGGGCTTTTGGGCTCGGTCGAGTCTAGCGATTCTGAGCAGTCTCTAGCAAGGGCCTTGCTGGTTCTAACTGTTGGGCAGTTACTTGAGCCTTTTCCTTTTTGTCCCTTCTGCTTCGGGTGAAGCAGTTTTTTTGTTGGGAGTTTGAGCGTTTCAGGCTATGGTGCCCTCAGAATGGGCTACCTTTTGTACCCGCCCGTTTTGCATTCAGTGTCCTCTATAGCTTGGGTATTGTTTTCCCAACAGTAATGAATGCAGCTGTGGATTTTCCCCGTTTATGAAGAAAAACTTAAATTATGCTTACCTGATCATTTTCTTTTCTTCAGACGGGGAGAGTCCACATCTTTTTTTATATGGGGCGGCCGTAATTTTTGTTTTTGTTCTTCTGGCACCTTTTTCACGCTGATATTTCTCCTACTGTTCCTTGTTCCCTCGGCAGAATGACTGGGGGATGAGGGAAGTGGGGGAGGTATTTAAGCCTTTTGGCTGGGGTGTCTTTGCCTCCTCCTGGTAACCAGGTTCTGAATTCAAAAAAGTAATGAATGCAGCTGTGGACTCTCCCTGTCTGAAGAAAAGAAAATTATCAGATAAGCATAATTTAAGTTTTTTCAGTTTCTTATTGCAATGTGTGTGAGTGCGCATATGTGTGCTTGTGTGTGCGTGCGTATATGTGGTTGTATGTGCATTTACATGTGAGTGTGAGTGCGTATGTGTGCGTGTGTGAGTGCGCGCATGTGTGTGCGTGAGTGTATGTGTGCTTGTGTGTGCGTGCGTATATGTGGTTGTATGTGCATTTACATGTGAGTGCGCGTGCGTATGTGTGCGTGTGTGAGTGCGCATATGTGTGCTTTTGCGTGTGTGTGAGTGTGCGTAGGCATGCTTGTGTGAGTGCGCTTGTGTGTGCATGAGTGTGTTTGTGTGTGTGTGCGCTTGTGTGAGTGCGCGTATGTGCGCTTGTGTGTGCGTGCGCGTGCATGGGTGTGTGTGTGAAATATTAGGAGGATAATCTTGGTATTTCCAGAAAACGTATTTGGTTAATAGAAAATAACAAAATCTTTCTACAAATCATGATGCCGTTTATGTGCAAATTACATTGGGGAACCTAGATTTATAGTAAATTAACTTCACAGGACGATGGAAGTCAAGATTATACTTCATGAATAAAATCGACTGTACAATAAAAAATAATACTGTTATCAAAATGTATCTTTTTTTTATTATTATGTTGTTGAAAACCTGTATTGAGCACTATATGGCAGCAGTGTTTGTAAAAATGTTATACATATAGAGAAAGAAGTATTTCTTTCATGTAAGTGGCAAGAGTCCATGAGCTAGTGACGTATGGGATATACATTCCTACCAGGAGGGGGCGAAGTCTCCCAAACCTCAAAATGCCTATAAATACACCTCCCACCTCACTCATACCTTAGTTTTACAAACTTTGCCTTCGTTGGAGGATGGTGAAGCAAGTCGTGCTTGATTTCTTCTGTGAAAGACACTTCTAAGCATTTTGAAGCCCAATTCCTCTCAAAGTACAATGTTTGTCAGAGTGATGTGAAGGGAGTATTGCTTGATGATGCCATGTTTTCACCTATGGGAAATCTATTCTAAGGCTCTCTGTAAATTCGGTCATGGGGATTCATCTTCCACCTCCCTTTACAGATCGACATTATACTCCTCTACCATTACTTCTGCTGATATGTTTCAGTACTAGTTGGCTGTCTGCTATAGGTGGATGGGTGTCTTCAGGTAAGTATATATTATTTTTTACAACACTCTCAGCTATGTTTGGCACTTTATATTTTAAAGTTTTAATATAAATTGCATATATTTGCCATGAGTCAGGTATATGTTTATTTCCCTTTGCAGTCTAACAGTTTCAGCATGGAAATTATGTTTTTGGGAGAAATTATTTAATTTTTTTCTTACCTGGGGTTCCAGCTAGTTGTAACTGCTGACTTGTTTTTTCAAATTTTCTCGGGCAAATTAGGCTCGCTATGATGCAAAATGCTTCTATTTATCGTGTAATTATTGACGCAAATATTTTTGCCGCGGAGGTTGCTTTTGTTGTGACACGAGTCGTGTCATTTCTTGTTAACTTTGGCGCCAAAAGTTTTTTTCTCTGTATTTGCGTCATCTTTGTTTGCGTCATTGTTTGCACCAAAAATTTGTTACATTAAGTCTCTCCCTCTTTTGCTCTCTGCTCTCATTTGTTTACAGAGGGCTATGATGTTTGCTTTTGATTTTATTTTCATTTAAGTATTTTAGCGTAAGCATTTTTTCCCATTTCTGAAACTGCTATTTTGAGATATTTTCTGTAAATGTTATTTTTTCTTTTTTGTTACATTTTGCAAGATGTCTCAAACTGATCCTGCCTCTGATGTTGCTGTAGGAACTAAGCTGCCTGTACACAATTTCTACCAAAAGCTAAGTGTGTATATTGTTAAATTAGCTGATTTTATTTCTTCAGCTTAAGTATGTGGCACTTGTTATGTTATATTATTTTATACTGATAATGTTTCTATAGTACAAATACATCTACTGTTAAACCTTCACAGTCTAATGTTCATGATATTCCTGTAGATATAAAGGATTATATTGCTACAGACATATAGAAGGCTATAACTGCTATTCCGCCTTTAAATTAACGTAAAAGATCTCTCCTAACTTTTCATAAATCTAATGAAGTTTGTATTGATTGACAGCATACTGAAGTATTTCTGCTGTTGAGGTTTTCTCTGACTCAGAGGATCCTACTTCAGAGACTGATATTGATAAATCAACCTTTCTATTAAATGTATTTATTCTTTATTAAGGAAGTATTGTTTACTTTAGGGTATTGAGGAATCTAGTCCTCTTGATAACAAGAATAGCATATGTTTGAATTCTGGGTTTTTTTTTTAAGCTTCTGAGGTTACTCTTGAAGTTTTTCTTATTCCAGATGCTATCTATCATTTGTTTAGTAAGGAATCTAAACTTAGTGCTTATTTTTACCTTTATTCTAGGTTTAAAAAGCTATATCCTTTATCTATGGCTAATTTAGAGTTTTGGGGGGTAAAAGTCCCTAAGGTGGGGCTATTTCTACTCTTGCCGAACGTACTTCTATCCTATGAAAGATATTTCTTCTTTTAAGGATTCTTTAGATAGGAAGTTTGTTTCCTATCTTAGAGAAGCATATTTACATGTTGGCTATATTTTCAAACCTGCCATTTCTATGGCTGATGTTGCTGTCGTTTCAACTTTTTGGTTGGACAGTTTAGTTATTAGATCTTAAATTTTCTAAGCATTGTTCTTTTACTTCAACATGCTAATCATTTCATTTGTAAAGCTATATTTTATGTCATTTTAATTGATATTTAATCTTTGTTTTTAGCCATTTTTACTAGAAAAGTTTTATGGCTTTAATCTCTGATATGGTGTCTATTATCTTCTCTATTACTGGGGGAAAGGGAGTTTTTTCTGCCCTAAGATAAGAAATCTAAGGGTAATTTTTAAGCTCCCAATTGTTTTTTCATTCAACTAAGGCCTCTGGCTCTAATTTGAGATTTACTCTGAATTTGAATAAATCCAAGCCTTATAAATTAAACTAATTTTAACCCCTAAGACTGCATGAAGGTGCGGCCCTTAAACCAGTTCAACTGGTGGGGGGCAGATTGAATTTATTTCAACACATTTGGACAGTCTCTGTTCAAAATCGTTGGATTCAGAATATTGTTTTCCCAGGGGTATCGAATAGGTTTCAGAATAAAACCTTGCATGGGAAGATTCTTTCCAATGTTACAACAAACCCTGTGAAGGTTTTTTAGAAATGTGTTTCAGATCTAAAGTTTTCAGGGGTGATGGTTCCAGTTCCTCTGCAGGAACAGAGTTTGGGTTTCTATTCAAATCTATTCATTGTCCCAAAGAAAGAAGATTTGTTCAGACCAATCCTGGATCTGAAATTTTTAAATCGTTTTGTAAGAGTCCCAACTTTGAAGATGGTGACTATAGGGACTATTCTGCCTTTCTATTCAGCAAGGTCACTTCATGTCCACAATAGACTTACAGGACGCTTATTTTCACATTCCAATTCATTCAGACCACTATTGTTTTCTGAGATTCTCTTTTCTAGATAAGCATTACCAATGTGTCGCTCGTCCTTTTGGGCTAGCAACAGCTCAGAGATTCTTTTCAAAGATTCTTGGTGCCCTTTTATCTGTAATCAGAGAGCAGGGTATTGAGGTGTTTCCTTATTTAGCCGATATCTTGGTACTGGCTCTAATCTTTTCATTTAGCAGAATCTCACTTGAAACAACTAGTGTGGTTTCTTCAAGACATGGTTGGAGGATTAATTTACAATAGAGTTTCTTGAATCCTTAGACAAGGGTCACCTTTTTAGGCTTCCAGATAAGATTTAGTGTCTATGATTCTTTCTCTGATAGACTAGAGACAAATGAAGTTAAGTTCAGTTTGTTTAAACCTTCAGTCTCTATTATTTCCTTCAGTGGTTAAGTGCATAAAAGTTTTAGCTCTCATGACTGCAGCATCAGGTGCAATCCTCTCTGCTCGTTTTCGTTTAAGGCCTCTATAGCTTTGCATGTTGCACCAAAGGTGCAGGGATTATTTTCAGATATCACAGCTGATATACTTAAATCCCAACACTCTTTTCTCTCTGATTTGGTGGTAGGACTATCACCTTATTGTTTAGGGGGCCTCATTTGTTCGTTCTACCTAAACTGTATTCTCAACAGATGCAAGTTTTACAGGTGGGGGAGCTGTCTGAGAGTCTCTGACAGCACTAGGGGTTTGCTACCAATCAATATTTTAGAACTCCATGCTATTTTCAGGGCTCTTCAGGCGTGGCCTCTATTGAAGACAGAACTTTTACATTTGTTTTCAAACAGATAATATCACAACAGTGGCACATGTCAATCATCAAGGAGGGACTCACAGTCCTTCAGTTATGGAGTAAGGATACTTTCTTGGACGGAATCCAACTCTTGCCTAATTTCTGCGATTCATATCTCAGGTGTAGACAATTGGGAAGGGGATTATCTCAGCCGTCAGACTTTATATCCGGGGGAGTGGTCTCTCCATCCAGATGTGTTTTCATCTTTTACAATTGTGGGGTCTTCCAGAAATAGATCTGGTGGTCTCTCGTCTAAACAAAAAGCTTTCCAGATACCTTTCCAGGTCCAAGGATCCTCAGACAGAGATGGTGGATGCTCTAGCAATTCCTTAGTTTTTACCAACCTGCTTACATTTTTCCGCCTCTGGTTCTTCTTCCAAGGTTGATCTCCAAGATCATAATGGAACGATCTTATGTGTTTTTGATAGCACCAGCTTGGCCTCTCAGGGTTTGGTATGTGGACCTTGTCAGGATGTCCAGTTGCCAGCCTTGGCCACTTCCTTTAAGGCCAGACCTTCTGTTTCAGGGGCTGTTTTTTCCATCAGGATCTCAAATCTCTAAATTTGAAGGCATGGAAATTGAACGCTTAGTCATAGAGGTTTCTCTGACTCCGTTATTAGCACTATGATTCAGGCTTGTAAGTCTGTTTCAAGGAGAATTTATTTTTGGGTTTGGTAAACCTATATTTCATGGGTTTTAACTCATGATTATTCTTGGCATTCTTTTAGAATTCCTAGGATTTTACAGTTTCTCCAGGATGGTTTGGATAAAGGTTTTGTCTGCAAATACTTTGAAATGACAAATTTCTGCTCTTTCTGTCTTATTTCATAGAAAGATTGCTAAACTTCCTGATATTCACTGTTTTGTTCAGGCTTTGATTCATATTAAACCTGTTTTTAAATCTATTTCTCCTCCTTGGAGTCTCAATTTTGGTTTACAGGCTCCTCCTTTTGAGCCTATGCATTCTCTGGACATTAAATTACTTTCTTGGAAAGTGTTATTTCTTTTGGCTATCTCTTCTGCTTGAAGAGTTTCTGAATTGTCTGCTCTTTTGTGAGTCTCCTTATCTGATTTTCCATCAAGATAAAGCTTTTTTGCGGACTTCATTTAAATTTCTGCCTAAAGTTGTGAATTCTAACAACATCAATAAGGAAATTGTTCCTTCCTTGTGTCCTAATCTTAAGAATACTCTTGAAAGGTCTTTACATTCTTTGGATATGGTAAGAGCTTTGAAATATTATGTTGAGTCTACTTAAGATTTCAGAAAGACTTCTAGTCTATTTGTTATTTTTTCTGGCTCCGGGAAAGGTCAGAAAGCCTCTGTTATTTCTCTGGCTTCTTGGTTGAGACATTTGATTTACAAAGCTTATTTGGAGTCAGGGCAGTCTCCGCCTCATAGAATTACAGCTCATTCTACTAGATCAGTTGCCACTTCTTGGGCTCTCAAGAATGAAGCTTCAGTTGATCAAATTTGCAAAGCAGTAACTTGGTCTTCTTTGCATACTTTTACTAAATTTTACCATTTTTATGTGTTTGCTTTTTCGGAAGCAGCCTTTGGTAGAAAGGTTCTTCAGGCAGTTGTCTCAGTTTGATTCTAATGCATTTGATTTGAGTTTTTTTGAAATTTTTAAGAAAACTTAATTATTTTTTGGGATTTAATTTCTCAGCGGAAATAGCTGTTTTTATTTGTATCCCTCCCTCTCTAGTGACTCGTGGACTTCCACATCTTTGGAATTATATCCCATACGTCACTAGCTCATGGACTCTTGCCACTTACATGAAAGAAAACATAATTTATGTAAGAACTTACCTGATACATTCATTCCTTTCATAGTGGCAAGAGTCCATGAGACCCTCCCTATTTTTTGTGGTTATGATTTTTTTGTATAAAGCACATTCAGCTAGATTACGAGTTTTGCGTTATGAGTGAAAAAGCATTGTTATGCTTCATAACGCTGCTTTTTCCCTAACACCGCTATTATAAGTCTTGTTGGTATAGGTGTGCCACACACCTTTTTGGCCGTCACGCGATGTCAGTACCGCACTTTTTAAAAAAAAGTCCTTTTTCAATGGGACTTCCATAGCGCCGGTATTATGAGTTTGCCTGGGAGGCTAAAAAATGAGCGGTACACACTATACTGACAAGATCTCTACCGCCATCTAAAGTCAGTAGTTATGAGTTTTACGTTATAAAGCTGTAGCATAAAACTCATAACTAAAGTGTTACAAAGTACACTAACACCCATAAACTACCTATTAACCCCTAAACCGAGGGTTAAAATAAAATTATAAACCCCTAATCTGCCGCTCCGGACATCACCACCACTAAAAAAAATTATTAACCCCTATTCCGCCGCTCCCCGACATCGTCGCCACTATAATAAACCTATTAACCCCTAAACTGCCACCCTCCCGCATCGCAAACAATATTTCAAGATTATTAACACCTAATCTGCTGTCCGCCCACACCGCCACTATAATAAACCTATTAACCGCAAGCCCCCCACAACTAAATATACTAAAATAAATTAACCCCTAAACCTCTGCTGCCCCTAACATCACCGCCACCTACATTACAGTTATTAACCCATAATCTGCCGCCCCCAATGTCACCGCCATTATACTAAAGTTATTAACCCATAAACCTCTGGCCTCTGACATCACTAACACTAAATAAATATATTAACCCCTAACCCTAAGCATAACCCTAACGTAACCCTAAGCCAAACACCCCTTAACTTAAATATAATTAAAATAAATCTAAATAAACCTTACAATTATTACCTAAATAATTCCTATTTAAAAATAAATACAAACTTACCTGTAAAAATCTATCTATATGTTTTATTTTTATTTCACAGGTAAGTTTGTATTTATTTTTACTAGGTAGACTAGTTAGTAAATAGTTATTAACTCTTTACTAACTACCTAGTTAAAATAAATACAAAGTTACCTGTAAAATAAAACCTTACCTGCCTTACGCTAAAAACTAACATTACAATAAAATTAAATAAATTAAATTAAAAAATACAATTTACTAAATTACAAAAAAATAAACACTAAATTGCAAAAAATAAAAAATGAAATTATCAAAAATAAATACGAATTACTCCTAATCCTAATAGCCCTATCAAAATAAAAAAGCCCCCCCCCCCAAAATAAAAACCCCCTAGCCTACACTAAACTGCCAATGGCCCTTAAAAGGGCCTTTTTGTGGGGCATTGCCCCAAATAAATCGGCTCTTTTACTTTGCCCCAAATAAAAACCTTTCTAAATAAAGCTAAGCTAACCATTGCCCTGAAACGGACATTTGGATGGGCATTGCCCTTAAAAGGGCATTTAGCTTTTTTACATTGCCCAAACCCTAAGCTAAAAAAAAAAAAAACGCCCAAAAAACCCATAAAAAAAACCTAACACTAACCCCCGACGATCCACTTACAGTTATTGAAGTCCGGACATCCATCCTTATCCAGCCGGCGAAGTCCTCATCTAAGTGGAAAGAAGTCTTCATCCAGGAGGCCTCTTCGATCTTCATCCACCTGGCAAAGTCCTCATCCAAGCAAGAAGTCGTCTTCATCCAGACGGCATCTTCTATCTTCATCCATTCGGCACGGAGCGGATCCATCCTCTTCTTACGGTCGTCACTGGAAAATTAAAGTTAGAAATCTTTCAGCCAATAGGAATTAAAGGGGAAAAAACTCCTATTGGCTGTTGCAATCAGCCAATAGGATTGAGCTTTCATCTTATTGGCAATCAGCCAATAGGATGTTTTCCCCTTTAATTCCTATTGGCTGATAGAAATCTTTCAGCCAATAGGAATTTAAGGGACACCATGTTGGATGATGTCACTTAAAAGGAATCTTCATTTTCCAGCAACGGCCGTAAGAAGAGGATGCTCCGCGCTGGATGTCTTGAAGATGGACCTGCTCCGCACCGGATGGATGAAGATAGAAGATGCTATCTGGATGAAGACTTCTTTCCGCTTGGATGAGGACTTCGCCGGCTGGATGAGGATGGATTTCCGGACTTCGATAACTGTAAGTGGATCGTGTTAGGTTTTTTAAGGGTTTTTTTTTTTTTTAGCTTAGGGTTTGGGCAATGTGAAAGAGCTAAATGCCCTTTTAAGGGCAATGCCCATCCAAATGCCCTTTTCAGGGCAATGGTTACTTAGCTTTATTTATTTGGAGGGGTTGGTTGGTTGGGTGTGGGTTTAACTGTTGGGGGGTATTTGTATTTTATTGTTTTTTACAGGTAAAAGAGCTGATTTCTTTGGGCCAAAGCCCCACAAAAGGCCCTTTTAAGGGGCCATTGGCAGTTTAGTGTAGGCTAGGGTTTTTTTTTTTATTTTGGGGGGCTTTTTTATTTTGATAGGGCTATTAGATTAGCAGTTATTCGTTTTTATTTTTGATAATTTCGTTTTTTTATTTTTTGTAATTAGAAAATTGTATTTTAATAATTCAATTTATTTTATTTTATTGTAATGTTAGTTTTTAGTGTAAGGCAGGTTAGGTTTTATTTTACAGGTAACTTTGTATTTATTTTAACTATGTAGTTAGTAAAGAGTTAATAACTATTTACTAACTAGTCTACCTAGTTAAAATAAATACAAGCTTACCTGTGAAATAAAAATAAAACATAAGATAGCTACAATATAATGTATAACGTATAAATGTTATATTGTAGCTAGCTTAGGGGGGGTTTTTACAGGTAAGTTTGTATTTATTTTTAAATAGGAATTATTTAGGTAATAATTGTAAGGTTTATTTAGATTTATTTTAATTATATTTAAGTTAGGGGGTGTTTGGCTTAGGGTTAGCTTTAGGGTTACGTTAGAGTTATGCTTAGGGTTAGGGTTAAGTTAGGGTTAGGTTTAGGGGTTAATATGTTTATTTAGTGTTAGTGATCTTGGAGGCCAGAGGTTTATGGGTTAATAACTTTAGTATAGTGGCGGTGACATTGGGGGGGCAGATTAGGGGTTAATAACTGTAATGTAGGTGGCAGCCAGTGATGTTAGGGGCAGCAGATTAGGGGTTAATAAGTGTATTTTGGTGGCGGCGATGTTAGGGGCAGCAGATTAGGGGTTAATAGTTGTATTTAGGTGGAGGCGAGGTTAAGGGTGACAGATTAGGGGTTAATAACATTATGTAGGTTGCGGCAATGTCGGGGGCGGCAGATTAGGGGTGTTTAGACGTGGTTTTTATGTTAGGGTGTTAGGTTTAAACATAACTTTTTCTTTCCCCATAGACATCAATGGGGCTGCGTTAAGGAGCTTTTGTTTCCGCGATCGCAGGTGTTAGGCTTTTTTTTGCCGGCTCTCCCCATTGATGTCTATGGGGAAATCGTGCACGAGCACGTCAAAGCAGCGCTTGTATTTGGGTGCGGTATGGAGCTCAATGCCACCATATCGCCCGTACAAGCCTGCTTTTTTAAAACCTGTAATAGCAGCGCTATAGGTAGGTGAAATAACACCGCTTTTGTGGCGGTCGTTAATTCCCCTATAGCGCTGAAAACTCGTAATCTAGCTAATTATTTTTTCCAGTTCCTCTTTATGTATGCTTTTTACTCCTTTTTATACACCTCACTTCTTGGCTATACGTTAAACTAAGGTATGAGTGAGGTGAGGGGTGTATTTATAGGCATTTTGAGGTTTGGGAAACTTTGCCCCCTCCTGGTAGGAATGTATATCCCATACGTCACTAGCTCACGGACTCTTGACCCTATGAAAGAAATTAATTTATCAGGTAAGTTCTTACATAAATTATGTTATTTTGTTAATGGAATACATTTGGAAATATTTTGTTAATTGTATTACACATAATACAGCTGCTCATTAAAGGGACAGTCTTCTCCAGAATTTTAATTGTTTAAAAAAGATAGATAATCCCTTTATTACCCATTCCCCAGTTTTGCATAACCAACACAGATATATTAATATACTTTTTACCTCTGTGATTAACTTGTTTCTAAGTCTCTGCACACTACCCCTTTATTTCAGTTCTTTTGACACACTTGCATTTTAGCCAATCAGTGCCCTCTCATAAGTAACTCCACGGGTGTGAGCACAATGGTATCTATGTGGCACAAGTGAACTAACGCCCTCTAGCTGTGAAAAACTGTCAAATGCGTTAAGAAGCGGCCTTCAAGGACTTAGAAATTAGCATATGACCCTACATAGGTTTAGCTTTCAAATAAGAACAAAGCAAATCTGATGATAAAAGTGAATTGGAAAGTTGTTTAAAATTTTGTTTAAAATTGCATGCCCTATCTGAATCATAAAAGTTTAATTTTGACTAGACTGTCCCTTTAAACCACTTGGTCTTGGAGAGAAAAACATGAATTATAAAAAGTAACTATTAAAAAAAGGGAATCAAGAATCCATCACATTAGTAACGCAAACAGTTAAAATATCGGATTGTATTTATTTTTTCTTTCATGATTCAGATAGAGCATACAGTTTTAAACAACTTTTCAATTTAGTTCTATTATCCAATTTGCTTTGCTCTCTTGGTATCCTTTGGTGAAAAGAATATCTAGCTAGGCTCAGGAGCTGAGAACTTATCTGCTGATTGGTGGCTGCACATATATGCCTCTTGTCATTGGCTTACCGATATGTTCAGCTAGCTCCCAGAAGTGCATTGCTGCTTCTTCAAAAAAAGGTTACCAAGAGAATAAATGCAAAATTGATAATAGAAGTAAATTGCAAAGTTGTTTAAAATGGTATGTTCTATCGTAATCATGAAAGAAAAATGTTGGGTTTTATATCCCTTTAACTTTAAAAACATTTGATTTCTCTGTACGTAAATCTCACATTACCTTTTATCTCTCGCAGCTTATGCAAGCCTTGTCTGGAAGGTTTAATTCTCATGTTCATGTTGAATATGAATGGAGGTTACATCATATGGATCTGGACGAAAGTGATGATGATGTGGATGAAAAATTACAGGTGGGAATAGCCGTAAGGTTCTAGACTGTAAGCTTCTATTATCTAATAGCTGTGATATTCCTGCGTGCATAATGTAGAAAGCAAAAGTAAGGTATAAGATGCTGTCTTTATTATAATACATCATGTCAATCTGTGTGTGTCTCTGTATTTAATAATGATCACATGACTGTTAAAAGGATATTACACCCCTTACTGGATTTGTCCAGCTTTGTGGTGATTGCGAAAACAAATAGAGGTACCACTGTTTAACCACATTGCTTAGTTATATCCAAAAGTTACAAGCATATGGAAAATAAAACTAAAGGAGAGTAATAAAAATTAAAAATACATTTCTTTCTAATGACACTATGAGTCCACGGATCATCATTAATTACTGTTGGGAATATCACTCCTGCCCAGCAGGAGGCATCAAAGAGCACCACAGCAAAACTGTTAAGTATCACCTCCCTTCCCTCTCACCCAAGTCATTCTCTTTGCCTATGTTAGAGCAAGGAAGTGGTAAAGTTAGGTGTTAGTAAAAGATTCTTCAATCAAGATTTTATTATTTTTTAAGTGTTGCAAGATTGTGCTGCTTTGTTCTGGGGTGTAGCCGTAGTTCATATCAGTCTCTTCAGTAGAGCAGTGGTGGCTTTAGATGTTATCTCACAGCGCTCATGCTAATCCCAAAGAAGCTTTGAGATAATGGGGTACCTAGCTGCCCCTGAAAGACATGTGTGGTAGTTGGATATCAAAAAGCGCCTAACTAAAGGCTATGGGAAGTGGGTCTAGGTGACGGATATTTCTATCTGTCTATGGATGATGATTTCACTTATAAAAGTGACCGATGTAGAATTGTCTAATTTGCTATACTACATCTATAAGTGACCAGTGCAAAGTGGCTATGTTAGACAAATTTGGCTGGTTTATTTGACAATTACAATATTAAATATAAACAATCTAGTTAAACAATCTAGTTAAACATTCTAGTTAAACATGGATCCATGTAGTAAAAGCATTTAAAAATGACAATCAATAATCATATTAAAATCATACTAAAATCACAATAAGTTGACAAATGTTCTGATTAAAATTACAGGAATTGAGTATGTAATATCACCAACCGGTTAGGGTCGTGAAATTGATTGTACAGTTCCTAGTTTTATCCTCTTCTTGAAGTGAAAAAATGTGAAAAAATAATGTCCTGTGATAAAAAATAACTATCTAGATAGTTAAAAATCCAAAATATTCAAAAATTAAAAACTGTTTAAAAATATTGTGTAAAAAATAAATATCAAAAAGTGTCTGAGTGTTCTAATTTCCAAAAAACGTTTGTGAATGTGGAGTGTCCAAAAATAATAATAATAAAAATTGTGATCCAATATCCAATAAATTATATCCAATAAAATTGTATCCAATAAATTGTGTTCACTGTGTAATAAAGTAAATAGTGGCTGATGGAAATCCTCCCTCTGGGAAGCTCCTTAGTAGGTGATTGCTGTTAGTGTTTTATTCATGGGGTATTCGGTCTGTGATATAGACTCAATCCTTATATAAAACCTGCAAACAACAAAAATGACATAGTGCAATAATGCTACAAATGTGATAAAAAATATTGAAATGTTGCTCACCAGTTGCTGTCAACGCGTTTCGGCCTCTTAGTCAGGCCTTTCTCAAGACTATGTTCTGGGTGAGTTATGGTGGCTACTTAAAGGCATACTAAGCCAATCACAAGACCGTAATTTTCGCGCCAAAAAACGCTGTATTAGCGTAAACCGGAAGTCTTAGTTGTATCTTTCTTATTCTATGTGTCCCTGCTGTTGGTTATATTTCAATCTGCTCCCATATTCTATCATGCAGTTTGTTCTATTTTCGATCTTTGAATTTGTATTTATTTTTATTCCGCTATTCCGGTCGATAGACCGGATGTTGTTGTTAGGCGGAGGAAACGGAAGTGACGTCATAATGTATTGCGTCACTTCCGGTGGTTTGTTGACAGTATCGGTTTCTATGCCGATGTTTCCGGTATCTGTATTTAATTATTTTATTTAATCATATCTACAAGCCCCAATACCATCCATAACCCATTTGTAATGTTTGTAAATACGAACACAAACCATTACAATTTTTTCTATTGTTAATATTTAGATTTTTTATCGTTTTAAATTATTGCATGTTCAGAGTATAACAAGTTTGTCACATATTTTATATACTTTATGTGTTTACAAGTTTTACATAATGATGTTTTACTAAATGATGTTTTAATGTTGACCCCAAACAGATATAAGATAATAGATTAATTGTAACATAAATTTCATTCATATTCGAATTAACAGCTAGCCTAAGCTTCACAACACATGTTAATATACCGCCAAAACAGATACCGGAAACATCGGCATAGAAACCGATACTGTCAACAAACCACCGGAAGTGACGCAATACATTATGACGTCACTTCCGTTTCCTCCGCCTAACAACAACATCCGGTCTATCGACCGGAATAGCGGAATAAAAATAAATACAAATTCAAAGATCGAAAATAGAACAAACTGCATGATAGAATATGGGAGCAGATTGAAATATAACCAACAGCAGGGACACATAGAATAAGAAAGATACAACTAAGACTTCCGGTTTACGCTAATACAGCGTTTTTTGGCGCGAAAATTACGGTCTTGTGATTGGCTTAGTATGCCTTTAAGTAGCCACCATAACTCACCCAGAACATAGTCTTGAGAAAGGCCTGACTAAGAGGCCGAAACGCGTTGACAGCAACTGGTGAGCAACATTTCAATATTTTTATCACATTTGTAGCATTATTGCACTATGTCATTTTTGTTGTTTGCAGGTTTTATATAAGGAATGAGTCTATATCACAGACCGAATACCCCATGAATAAAACACTAACAGCAATCACCTACTAAGGAGCTTCCCAGAGGGAGGATTTCCATCAGCCACTATTTACTTTATTACACAGTGAACACAATTTATTGGATACAATTTTATTGGATATAATTTATTGGATATTGGATCACAATTTTTATTATTATTATTTTTGGACACTCCACATTCACAAACGTTTTTTGGAAATTAGAACACTCAGACACTTTTTGATATTTATTTTTTACACAATATTTTTAAACAGTTTTTAATTTTTGAATATTTTGGATTTTTAACTATCTAGATAGTTATTTTTTATCACAGGACATTATTTTTTCACATTTTTTCACTTCAAGAAGAGGATAAAACTAGGAACTGTACAATCAATTTCACGACCCTAACCGGTTGGTGATATTACATACTCAATTCCTGTAATTTTAATCAGAACATTTGTCAACTTATTGTGATTTTAGTATGATTTTAATATGATTATTGATTGTCATTTTTAAATGCTTTTACTACATGGATCCATGTTTAACTAGAATGTTTAACTAGATTGTTTAACTAGATTGTTTATATTTAATATTGTAATTGTCAAATAAACCAGCCAAATTTGTCTAACATAGCCACTTTGCACTGGTCACTTATAGATGTAGTATAGCAAATTAGACAATTCTACATCGGTCACTTTTATAAGTGAAATCATCATCCATAGACAGATAGAAATATCCGTCACCTAGACCCACTTCCCATAGCCTTTAGTTAGGCGCTTTTTGATATCCAACTACCACACATGTCTTTCAGGGGCAGCTAGGTACCCCATTATCTCAAAGCTTCTTTGGGATTAGCATGAGCGCTGTGAGATAACATCTAAAACAATTGATCTTCTAATCCTAGCAATCGATCAGCAGCCCATCTGGGTCTAACAAAATTGGGTCTAACACAAATTGGGTCTAACACACATTCCCAATAGAACCTGTACATTTCCGGATAAATTAGATTCTTATCTACCACCTTTTTTTCTTGAACCACAAATAGAAGGTCTCAGTGTGGGCGAAAGATTTACACTAATTACTATTTGTAATTACTATCCATATCTAACATGGAAGTTACCAGATCCATCAGACAAGACATAACTTTAGACATCAACTATACCATTACTAACTCAGACACCAACACCATAGAAAATTTGGATTATGCATCCATTTTTAAAAACTTAGAGAAGTTATTAATACAAGAGGTCAAATTTAAAGCGGAGATATCCTTTTTAAAAAAATGTTTGGAATTTAATATCATTCCAAAGGGGCTAGTCATCAAAAAAGACTGTGCCTTTCAGTCAGAGGATTCAACATTCTTAACTAGATGGGCAGAGATTCTGATAGAATCCTCAAGAAAACTTATGCAATCGATTATAGACTACAGGGAATCTATCCTAGCTAGAGTCGACATTGACATAAAAAACACTGAGGATAACCTCATTGGCCCTGACGGATTCATATCAGAATCCAAAGATTTCTTAGATAGAAAAGAAAATCTAACAAAAAAGATAACTAAGATCAGAGAGGATATTACCAATAAAAAATCTAAGAAATTGAACAGAGAATTAGAATTGATCAAAAACATCAAAGATCAGGCTAATCAACAAACAACAAATGAAACGAACAACATAACGAAAGAGAATAGGAATGAGGCCATAACGAATGAGGGAGAATGGGTAAAAGTTACCCATAGAGGGAGGAGACATAAACCAAGATTACCAATAGGGGATGAAAACAGAGAGTATTACAATTCTACGAACAGGGAGGAACATACACAGAATAACACACCACGAAATCAAGATCACACACCCGGTTTCAATAGATGGAATCAGGGACCAAATACAAGATTCGAAAATAGAACTCCAAGGACAACATTTCGTCCTTATAGACAGAGAAGAGGATGGGAACAAAATGGATATTATAGACATCCAAGTAGAGACAACCAACAACCATATAATCCAAGATATTATTCAAATACACCATACAAGGGTGAATATTATGTTAGAAACAATCATCAAGAATTTTACTCACCCTCACGACAATATAACAACAGAGGTCAGGAATACCCACAGTATAGACACTACCAGAGACGAAATAGGAGATATAATGACAATTACAGAGAAGCTCCTAACACATTCTGGGAACAAGGGAGACCCCAAAGACATCACGACCATAACCAGAACTATGAGTACAATAGAGGAGAATATTGGCAATATAAACATCCAAATAATACCAATAATCACTCTCAGATACATCAAACCAACACTAAGGCCTAGATTTAGAGTTCGGCGGTAAAAGGGCTGTTAACGCTCCGCAGGTTTTTTTCTGGCCGCACCATAAATTTAACTCTGGTATCGAGAGATAAAACAAATGCTGCGTTAGGCTCCAAAAAAGGAGCGTAGGGCATTTTTACCGCAAATGCAACTCTCGATACCAGAGTTGCTTACGGACGCGGCCGGCATCAAAAACGTGCTCGTGCACGATTCTCCCATAGGAAACAATGGGGCTGTTTGAGCTGAAAAAAAACCTAACACCTGCAAAAAAGCAGCGTTCAGCTCCTAACGCAGCCCCATTGTTTCCTATGGGAAAACACTTCCTACGTCTGCACCTAACACTCTAACATGTACCCCGAGTCTAAACACCCCTAACCTTACACTTATTAACCCCTAATCTGCCACTCCCGCTATCGCTGACCCCTGCATTACACTTTTAACCCCTAATCTGCCGCTCCGTAAACCGCCGCAACCTACGTTATCCCTATGTACCCCTAATCTGCTGCCCTAACATCGCCGACCCCTATATTATATTTATTAACCCCTAATCTGCCCCCCACAACGTCGCCGACACCTGCCTACACTTATTAACCCCTAATCTGCCGAGCGGACCTGAGCGCTACTATAATAAAGTTATTAACCCCTAATCCGTCTCACTAACCCTATCATAAATAGTATTAACCCCTAATCTGCCCTCCCTAACATCGCCGACACCTACCTTCAATTATTAACCCCTAATCTTCCGATCGGAGCTCACCGCTATTCTAATAAATGTATTAACCCCTAAAGCTAAGTCTAACCCTAACACTAACACCCCCCTAACTTAAATATAATTTACATCTAACGAAATAAATTAACTCTTATTAAATAAATTAATCCTATTTAAAGCTAAATACTTACCTGTAAAATAAACCCTAATATAGCTACAATATAAATTATAATTATATTTTAGCTATTTTAGGATTAATATTTATTTTACAGGCAACTTGGTATTTATTTTAACTAGGTACAATAGCTATTAAATAGTTAAGAACTATTTAATAGTTACCTAGTTAAAATAATTACAAAATTACCTGTAAAATAAATCCTAACCTAAGATATAATTAAACCTAACACTACCCTATCAATAAAATAATTAAATAAACTACCTACAATTACCTACAATTAACCTAACACTACACTATCAATAAATAAATTAAATACAATTGCTACAAATAAATACAATTAAATAAACTAGCTAAAGTACAAAAAATAAAAAAGAACTAAGTTACAGAAAATAAAAAAATATTTACAAACATAAGAAAAATATTACAACAATTTTAAACTAATTACACCTACTCTAAGCCCCCTAATAAAATAACAAAGACCCCCAAAATAAAAAATTCCCTACCCTATTCTAAATTTAAAAAGTTACAAGCTCTTTTACCTTACCAGCCCTGAACAGGGCCCTTTGCGGGGCATGCCCCAAGAAGTTCAGCTCTTTTGCCTGTAAAAGAAAACATACAATACCCCCCCCCCCAACATTACAACCCACCACCCACATACCCCTAATCTAACCCAAACCACCCTTAAATAAACCTAACACTAAGCCCCTGAAGATCTTCCTACCTTGTCTTCACCATACCAGGTTCACCGATCCGTCCTGGCTCTGATATCTTCATCCAACCCAAGCGGGGGTTGGCGATCCATAATCCGGTGCTGAAGAGGTCCAGAAGAGGCTCCAAAGTCTTCATCCTATCCGGCAAGAAGAGGACATCCGGACCGGCAAACATCTTCTCCAAGCGGCATCTTCGATCTTCTTCCATCCGGTGCGGAGCGGGTCCATCTTGAAGCAGGCGACGCGGATCCATCCTCTTCTTCCGATGTCTCCCGACGAATGACGGTTCCTTTAAGGGACGTCATCCAAGATGGCGTCCCTCGAATTCCGATTGGCTGATAGGATTCTATCAGCCAATCGGAATTAAGGTAGGAATTTTCTGATTGGCTGATGGAATCAGCCAATCAGAATCAAGTTCAATCCGATTGGCTGATCCAATCAGCCAATCAGATTGAGCTCGCATTCTATTGGCTGTTCCGATCAGCCAATAGAATGCGAGCTCAATCTGATTGGCTGATTGGATCGGCCAATCGGATTGAACTAGATTCTGATTGGCTGATTCCATCAGCCAATCAGAAAATTCCTACCTTAATTCCGATTGGCTGATAGAATCCTATCAGCCAATCGGAATTCGAGGGACGCCATCTTGGATGACGTCCCTTAAAGGAACCGTCATTCGTCGGGAGACATCGGAAGAAGAGGATGGATCCGCGTCGCCTGCTTCAAGATGGACCCGCTCCGCACCGGATGGAAGAAGATCGAAGATGCCGCTTGGAGAAGATGTTTGCCGGTCCGGATGTCCTCTTCTTGCCTGATAGGATGAAGACTTTGGAGCCTCTTCTGGACCTCTTCAGCACCGGATTATGGATCGCCAACCCCCGCTTGGGTTGGATGAAGATCTTGGAGCCAGGACGGATCGGTGATACCTGGATGGTGAAGACAAGGTAGGAAGATCTTCAGGGGATTAGTGTTAGGTTTATTTAAGGGGGGTTTGGGTTAGATTAGGGGTATGTGGGTGGTGGGTTGTAATGTTGGGGGGGGGGTATTGTATGTTTTTTTTAACAGGCAAAAGAGCTGAACTTCTTGGGGCATGCCCCGCAAAGGGCCCTGTTCAGGGCTGGTAAGGTAAAAGAGCTTGTAACTTTTTTAATTTAGAATAGGGTAGGGAATTTATTATTTTGGGGGGCTTTGTTATTTTATTAGGGGGCTTAGAGTAGGTGTAATTAGTTTAAAATTGTTGTAATATTTTTCTTATGTTTGTAAATATTTTTTTATTTTCTGTAACTTAGTTCTTTTTTATTTTTTGTACTTTAGCTAGTTTATTTAATTGTATTTATTTGTAGCAATTGTGTTTATTTAATTTATTGATAGTGTAGTGTTAGGTTTTATTGTAGGTAATTGTAGGTAGTTTATTTAATTATTTTATTGATAGGGTAGTGTTAGGTTTAATTATATCTTAGGTTAGGATTTATTTTACAGGTAAATTTGTTATTATTTTAACTAGGTAACTATTAAATAGTTCTTAACTATTTAATAGCTATTGTACCTAGTTAAAATAAATACCAAGTTGCCTGTAAAATAAATATTAATCCTAAAATAGCTACAATGTAATTATAATTTATATTGTAGCTATATTAGGATTTATTTTACAGGTAAGTATTTAGCTTTAAATAGGATTAATTTATTTAATAAGAGTTAATTTATTTCGTTAGATGTAAATTATATTTAAGTTAGGGGGGTGTTAGTGTTAGGGTTAGACTTAGCTTTAGGGGTTAATACATTTATTAGAATAGCGGTGAGCTCCGATCGGAAGATTAGGGGTTAATAATTGAAGTTAGGTGTCGGCGATGTTAGGGAGGGCAGATTAGGGGTTAATACTATTTATGATAGGGTTAGTGAGGCGGGTTAGGGGTTAATAACTTTATTATAGTAGCGGTGCGGTCCGCTCGGCAGATTAGGGGTTAATAAGTGTAGGCAGGTGTCGGCGACGTTGAGGGGGGCAGATTAGGGGTTAATAAATATAATATAGGGGTCGGCGGTGTTAGGGGTAGCAGATTAGGGGTACATAGGGATAACGTAGGTGGCGGCGCTTTGCGGTCGGAAGATTAGGGGTTAATTATTTTAAGTAGCTGGCGGCGATGTTGTGGGGGGCAGGTTAGGGGTTAATAAATGTAATACAGGGGTCGGCGGTGTTAGGGGCAGCAGATTAGGGGTACATAAGTATAACGTAGGTGGCGGTCGGAAGATTAGGGGTTAAAATTTTTAATCGAGTGGCGGCGATGTGGGGGGACCTCGGTTTAGGGGTACATAGGTAGTTTATGGGTGTTAGTGTACTTTAGGGTACAGTAGTTAAGAGCTTTATAAACCGGCGTTAGCCAGAAAGCTCTTAACTCCTGCTATTTTCAGGCGGCTGGAATCTTGTCGTTAGAGCTCTAACGCTCACTGCAGAAACGACTCTAAATACCAGCGTTAGAAAGATCCCATTGAAAAGATAGGCTACGCAAATGGCGTAGGGGGATCTGCGGTATGGAAAAGTCGGGGCTGAAAAGTGAGCGTTAGACCCTTTAATCACTGACTCCAAATACCAGCGGGCGCCCAAAACCAGCGTTAGAAGCCTCTAACGCTGGTTTTGACGGCTACCGCCGAACTCTAAATCTAGGCCTAAAAGAGCAACCCCCCTAGTAATACAAGGAGAAAAACACCCAGGCAGTGAAACAGTGAATCTAGGTAATAATGACCAACCAAGAGTATCAACCTCAGGGCACTCTTTTTTAGGGGTAGCACAAAAAGCAACCAAAGATCTAGAAAGAGGCTCAACAAAAAGAAAGAACTCAAACCAGGACGAGTTTCACACACCAATAGAAAAAAGAAAAACCATAGGGGGAAGAGAGGAGGAAGAAAATTAAATAAGAAAAAAATGATCAGCTCCCCGGCCAATACCAACCCTCACAATAAAGGTATATTCAATCTGAGTTCAAAGGAACTTACCGATAAAGAATCCTCAGTCCTAAGTTATGGACTTTCGTTCGCCCCTTCAAAGGGTCTAAATAAGTTCAATACATTTATCAACGCAAAAGAACTTGTCAGGAAACTGACACTCAAGAGACATTTCTTGAAGTCTCCGCTAGAAACTTACCAGAGGGCACAAATTAGCAATAACAGCCCCTATTTACATACAGATCTAAAACCAAGATCAAACTTTTACCCGGTCACTAGCAAAGGCAGTGCCATAGAGACCTTCGAAACAATGATCTGCAACGAGATCAGAGACATCAAACAAAAAAGTCTGAATAACCATAAACATAACCTTTCAAAAGAACAGATGAACACAATAAAGTCCCTCGAGAAAAATCACCACTTGGTCATAAAACCAGCAGACAAGGGTGGGGGCATTGTCATTTTAGACAAAAAAGATTATGAACAAGAATGCAATAGAATCCTATCAGATCAAAGTACATATGAAATACTTGAACAGAACCCTATCGGGTGTTATAAAAGGGAACTGGACGTCATTTTGGGAGAAGCACATAGCACTGGGATACTTAATGATAAAGAGTTTAATTACATCAATATTAAACATCCTATAACCCCAGTCTTCTATTATCTCCCAAAAGTCCACAAATCCCTTGAAAGACCCCCAGGCCGACCGATAATTTCAGGGATAGGGAGTCTGTCAAGTAATCTATCTGAATATGTAGATAGGAAGTTACAAAAATATGTAACCCAACTGCCATCGTATCTAAGAGACTCCACCCAGATACTGAACATATTGGAGGGTATAGAATGGGAAGATAACTACACACTCGTCACATGTGACGTTGCTTCCCTATATACCAGTATACCCCACGAAGGGGGTATAGAGGCAGTAAATTTTTTCCTTGAAAAAGATTGTGATCTACCTGATCTACAGAGATACTTTATCCTTGATGGGATACAGTACATTCTCACTCACAATTATTTCTCAAATGATGACATATTTTATAAACAAATATGTGGTACAGCCATGGGGACCAGGTTCGCGCCCAGCTATGCAAATCTGTATATGGGCCACTGGGAACGTATTTTTTGGGATTCATGCCCAGCAAGCGCGGACCTGGTCCTCTATTATAGGTACATAGATGACATCATTATGATATGGAAAGGATCCATAGAAGACTTGGAACACACAATAAATGTCATGAACAATAATACCCACAATCTCAGATTTACATACGAAATGAGTAAAAAAGAGATCAATTTTTTGGATCTTAAAATTGAGATTGCTAAAGGAAAAATAGAGACGTCCACTTTCTTTAAGAAAGTGGACTGCAACAACTATATCCATAAAGAAAGTTGTCATCTCGAGAGATGGAAGACTAATGTACCCAAAGGCCAATTTCTAAGGCTCAAAAAGAACTGCTCTGACCCACACAAATGGGAAGAACAAGCCACCACATTAAAAGAGAAATTCTTAGAAAGAGGTTATGATGAGCACACTCTCGACAGAGACATCGAAGGAGTAAGGCAAAAAGATAGAAAGGACCTCCTGGTATACAAATCCAAAGAAGTAAAGACCAACCTTGAGACGGATCAAGTTACTGTTCCTTTTATCACTGAATTCAGTGAAAACAGACGTATTGTGGAGAAGATTATAGAAAAACACTGGCCACTTTTAAAAGACGACGATGTAATAGGAGACAAATTAACATCCCGACCAATTTTTTTATATAGAAAAACTGAGAATCTAAAAAGCAAACTGTCACCCAGCATACCAAGAAAAACGTTGAATAAGACAAAAGATGTGTTTGGTAAGGAAATCAGAGGATTTTTTCCTTGCATCAACTGCAAAGCTTGCAAAAGAGGTGTCAAAACCAAGGAGTTTGTCTCACACAACACAAAAGTTAAACACAAGATCAATGACCTCATAAGGTGTACCAGCAGAGGAGTCATCTATCTGATATGGTGCAGTTGTGGGCTCCAATATGTAGGACAAACATCTAGAGTCCTCAAAGATAGAATTAGAGAACACCTATTGAAGGTCGAACATAAAAGCACTGAAACTGCACTTTACAGGCACTTTACCAATCACCATCAGGGAAACCAGAAAGATTTTCACTATATAGGGATACAAAAAGTGATACCCAACTGGAGAGGAGGAAATTATGAAAGGAGTCTATTAACTGCCGAATCCAAATGGATTTTTAACATTGATAGTCTATACCCCAGAGGTCTGAATAATAGGGAGGATCTCTCACATCTACTAAATTTAAAATAATTACCTCTAGATTTAAGTCTGTTTAGAAAGACATCTAACCGAATAGCATGTATTTTCATACTAGCTCACAGAGTTATTTATTACTAAACATAACATAATCAATATGGGGTTATTAGTAGAGACCACCTGTATTTAGACCCCCTCCCAGAAATACAGTAGAAACAGCATCACACAAGTTTTAACATAAAGATTTAATTCAACTATACTAATGCCATTCAGTTTCTTGTAGTATTACTTTCCAAAAAAAATTTTTTTATATATTTTTTATATATTTTTATATATTTTATGAATTTTTCTAGGTATTTAAAAAAGCTTTTTGTTCCCATGTATATTAAAAGTGGACCAGAATAGAAAGAAGCGGTTATATCTGATAGGCTATATTTAATTATTTTATTTAATCATATCTACAAGCCCCAATACCATCCATAACCCATTTGTAATGTTTGTAAATACGAACACAAACCATTACAATTTTTTCTATTGTTAATATTTAGATTTTTTATCGTTTTAAATTATTGCATGTTCAGAGTATAACAAGTTTGTCACATATTTTATATACTTTGTGTTTACAAGTTTTACATAATGATGTTTTACTAAATGATGTTTTAATGTTGACCCCAAACAGATATAAGATAATAGATTAATTGTAACATAAATTTCATTCATATTCGAATTAACAGCTAGCCTAAGCTTCACAACACATGTTAATATACCGCCAAAACAGATACCGGAAACATCGGCATAGAAACCGATACTGTCAACAAACCACCGGAAGTGACGCAATACATTATGACGTCACTTCCGTTTCCTCCGCCTAACAACAACATCCGGTCTATCGACCGGAATAGCGGAATAAAAATAAATACAAATTCAAAGATCGAAAATAGAACAAACTGCATGATAGAATATGGGAGCAGATTGAAATATAACCAACAGCAGGGACACATAGAATAAGAAAGATACAACTAAGACTTCCGGTTTACGCTAATACAGCGTTTTTTGGCGCGAAAATTACGGTCTTGTGATTGGCTTAGTATGCCTTTAAGTAGCCACCATAACTCACCCAGAACATAGTCTTGAGAAAGGCCTGACTAAGAGGCCGAAACGCGTTGACAGCAACTGGTGAGCAACATTTCAATATTTTTATCACATTTGTAGCATTATTGCACTATGTCATTTTTGTTGTTTGCAGGTTTTATATAAGGATTGAGTCTATATCACAGACCGAATACCCCATGAATAAAACACTAACAGCAATCACCTACTAAGGAGCTTCCCAGAGGGAGGATTTCCATCAGCCACTATTTACTTTATTACACAGTGAACACAATTTATTGGATACAATTTTATTGGATATAATTTATTGGATATTGGATCACAATTTTTATTATTATTATTTTTGGACACTCCACATTCACAAACGTTTTTTGGAAATTAGAACACTCAGACACTTTTTGATATTTATTTTTTACACAATATTTTTAAACAGTTTTTAATTTTTGAATATTTTGGATTTTTAACTATCTAGATAGTTATTTTTTATCACAGGACATTATTTTTTCACATTTTTTCACTTCAAGAAGAGGATAAAACTAGGAACTGTACAATCAATTTCACGACCCTAACCGGTTGGTGATATTACATACTCAATTCCTGTAATTTTAATCAGAACATTTGTCAACTTATTGTGATTTTAGTATGATTTTAATATGATTATTGATTGTCATTTTTAAATGCTTTTACTACATGGATCCATGTTTAACTAGAATGTTTAACTAGATTGTTTAACTAGATTGTTTATATTTAATATTGTAATTGTCAAATAAACCAGCCAAATTTGTCTAACATAGCCACTTTGCACTGGTCACTTATAGATGTAGTATAGCAAATTAGACAATTCTACATCGGTCACTTTTATAAGTGAAATCATCATCCATAGACAGATAGAAATATCCGTCACCTAGACCCACTTCCCATAGCCTTTAGTTAGGCGCTTTTTGATATCCAACTACCACAGTGGTGGCTTTAGAGCAATGGGAATTTATGGGACATAATTCTCACTGCGCCTCCCATATATTTATGCTGCACTAATCCTGAAAGCCTGAGTAAGATTACTCAGTCTTTATCTCTTTTTCCACAGGTCCATGTGAGGGAGATGACCTCTCAAACCTAGTGAGCTGCCCTGCTGCCTGGCAAATTTGTGAGGTAAGCGCTGACTTTATTTTTTCTGGGACTAGTGAAGAAAAAAGAACTCAGAAAAAGTTTGGGCACTTTATTCATTAGGGAAAAAATATGGCATTTTATTATTTTCCTAGAATGATACAGTAATCCTTATGTACTTAAGGGGATTATATACGGCATCATTTGCAGGCATTGGGGACTTGAGGAGATAGGCTCAATGTTGGTGATACTCTGTTAGTTATTTATTACGGAAATTCACATAAAATGTCGACTGACACGTTAATTTGGACACGCCCACGATGGGAGGGACTTGTGTGGCGGTAGAATTATCTGTTGCGCACATATTTCTTTCATGTAATTGGCAAGAGTCCATGAGCTAGTGACGTATGGGATATACATTCCTACCAGGAGGGGCAAAGTTTCCCAAACCTCAAAATGCCTATAAATACACCCCTCACCACACCCACAATTCAGTTTTACAAACTTTGCCTCCCATGGAGGTGGTGAAGTAAGTTTGTGCTAGATTTCTACGTTGATATGCGCTTCGCAGCAGGCTGAAGCCCGGTTTACCTCTTAGAGTGCAGTGAATGTCAGAGGGATGTGAAGAGAGTATTGCCTATTTGAATACCATGGTCTTCCTCTAGGGGATCTATTTCATAGGTTCTCTGTTATCGGTCATAGAGATTTCTTCTCCTACCTCCCTTTTCAGATCGACGATATACTCTTATATACCATTACCTCTACTGATTCTCGTTTCAGTACTGGTTTGGCTATCTACTATATGTAGATGAGTGTCTTAGGGTAAGTAAGTCTTTTTTTTTTTTCATGACACTCTAAGCTATGGTTGGGCACTTTATATGTAAAGTTCTAAATATATGTTTTAAACTTATATTTGCCATGATTCAGGATAATCAGAGTTCCTTCTTTCAGACTGTCAGTCTCATTTTTTGGGAAAATGCATATGAATTTATATTTTTCTTACTTTAAAATTTTCAATTGACTTTTTTTCTAAATTGCGGGCTGTTAGGCTCGCGGGTGCAGAAAATGTTTCAATTTATTGCGTCATTTTTGGCGCAAGACTTTTTTGGCACAAAAATTTCGTCATTTCCGGCGTCATAGTTGACCCCGGAAGTTTTCACGTGGTTGCGTCATTTTTTACGTATGTGTGTTGCGGACGTTTTTGGCGCCAAAAAATATGGCCGTCATTCTTGGCGCCAAAAAATGTGGGCGTTATACTTGGCGCCAAAAATGTGGGCGTCATACTTGGCGCCAGTTTTTTTCACATTATTTCAGTCTCACTTTTTAGTTGCTTCTGGTTTCTAGAGGCTTGTTTTGTTTTGCATTTTTTCCCATTCCTGAAACTGTCATTTAAGGAATTTGATAATTTTGCTTTATATGTTGTTTTTTCTATTACATATTGCAAGATGTCACTACTTGACCCTGGATCAGAATCTACTTCTGGAAAGACGCTGCCTGATGTTGGTTCTACCAAAGCTAAGTGCATTTGTTGTAAACTTTTGGTAACTGTTCCTCCGGCTGTAGTTTGTGTTAGTTGTCATGATAAACTATCTAACGCAGATAATATTTCCATTAGTAATAATCAATTACCTGTTGTTGTTCCTTCAACATCTAATGTTCAGGATGTTCCTGTTAATGTAAGAGAATTTGTTTCTAATTCTATTCGGAAGGCTCTGTCTGTTATTCCTCCTTCTAGTAAACGTAAAATGTCTTCTCATATTTCAGATTAATTTTTAAATGACCGCCATCATTCTGACTTATCTATTTCTGATGAGGATCTATCTGGTTCAGAAGATTCTGCCTCAGATAGTGACACTGATAAATCTTCATATTTGTTTAAGATGGAGTTTATTCGTTCTTTACTTAAAGAAGTGTTGATTGCATTAGATATGGAGGAGTCTAGCCCTCTTGATATTAAAACTAATAAGCGTTTAAATTCAGTTTTTAAACCTCATATAGTTATTCCAGAAGTTTTTTCCAGTTCCTGATGCTATTTCAGAAGTAATTTCTAGGGAATGGAATAGTCTGGGTACTTCATTTACTCCTTCTCCAAGGTTTAAGAAATTGTACCCTTTGCCATCTGATAGATTAGAGTTTTGGGAAAAAATCCCAAGTTGATGGGGCTATCTCTACTCTTGCTAAACGTACTACTATTCCTACGGCAGATAGTACTTCTTTTAAGGATCCTTTAGATAGGAAGCTTGAATCCTTTCTAAGGAAGGCTTATTTATGTTCAGGTAATCTTCTTAGACCTGCTATTTCTGTTGCTGCAGCTTCCACCTTCTGGTTGGAGGCTTTAGCGCAAAAAGTGTCAGACCATAATGCTTATAGCATTGTTAAACTTCAACATGCTAATAACTTTGTTTATGATGCCATTTTTGATATCAATAGAATTGATGTCAGGTATATGTCTTTAGCTATTTTAGCTAGAAGAGCTTTATGGCTTAAGTCTTGGAATGCAGATATGACTTCTAAGTCAACGTTTCTTTCTCTTTCTTTCCAAGGTAATAAATTATTTGGTTCTCAGTTGGATTCAATAATTTCAACTGTTACTGGGGGGAAGGGAGCCTTTTTGCCTCAGGACAAAAAATCTAAAGGTAAATATAGGGCTGCTAATCGTTTTCGTTCCTTTCGTCAGAATAAGGAACAGAAGCCTTACCCTTCCCCTAAAGGAACAGTTTCCGTTTGGAAACCTTCTCCAGTCTGGAATAAATCCAAGCCTTTTAGAAAGTCAAAACCAGCTCCTAAATCCGCATGAAGGTGCGGCCCTCATTCCAGCTCAGCTGCTAGGGGGCAGGTTACGATTTTTCAAAGATGTTTGGATCAATTGGATTCAAAGTCTTTGGATTCAGAACATTGTTTCACAAGGGTACAGAATAGGTTTCAAGGTAAGACCGCCTGTGAGAAGATTTTTTCTCTCACGCATTCCAGTAAACCCAGTAAAGGCTCAGGCGTTTCTGAAATGTGTTTCAGACCTAGAGTCGGCTGGGGTAATTGTGCCAGTTCCAGTTCTGGAACGGGGTCTGGGGTTTTACTCAAATCTGTTCATTGTACCAAAGAAGTAGAATTCCTTCAGACCAGTTCTGGATCTAAAAATATTGAATCGTTATGTAAGGATACCAACATTCTAAATGGTTACTATAAGGACTATTCTGCCTTTTGTTCAGCAAGGGCATTATATGTCTACAATAGACTTACAGGATGCATATCTTCATATTCCAAATCATCCAGATCACTATCAGTTCCTGAGATTCTCTTTTCTAGACAAGCATTAACAGTTTGTTGCTCTTCCGTTTGGCCTAGCAACAGCTCCAAGGATCTTTTCAAAGGTTCTCGGTGCCCTTCTCTCTGTAATCAGAGAACAGGGTATTGCGGTATTTCCTTATTTGGACGATATCTTGGTACTTGCTCAGTCTTTACATTCTGCAGAATCTCATACAAATCAACGTGTGTTGTTTCTTCAAAGACATGGTTGGAGGATCAATCTACCAAAGAGTTCCTTGATTCCTCAGACAAGGGTAACGTTTTTGGGTTTCCAAATAGATTCAGTATCCATGACTTTGTCTCTAACAGAAAAGAGACGTCTGAAATTGGTTTCAGCTTGTCGAAACCTTCAGTCTCAATCATTCCTTTCGGTAGCTTTGTGCATGAAAATTCTAGGTCTCATGACTGCTGCATCGGACACGATCCCTTTTGCTCGTTTTCACATGAGACCTCTCCAGCTTTGTATGCTGAACCAATGGTGCAAGGATTATACAAAGAAATCACAATTAATATCCTTAAATCCCAATGTTCGATCTTGTCTGACTTGGTGGTTGGATCGCCATCGTTTAATTCAAGGGGCCTCTTTTGTTCGTCCAACCTGGACTGTGATCTCAACAGATGCGAGTCTTTCAGGTTGGGGAGCTGTATGGGGATCTCTGACAGCGCAGGGGGTTTGGGAATCTCAGGAGGCGAGATTACCAATCAACATTTTGGAACTCCGTGCGATTTTCAGAGCTCTTCAGTTCTGGCCTCTTCTGAAGAGAGAATCATTTATTTGTTTTCAGACAGACAATGTCACAACCGTGGCGTATGTCAATCATCAAGGTGGGACTCACAGTCCTCAGGCTATGAAAGAAGTGTCTTGGATACTTGTATGGGCGGAATCCAGCTCCTGTCTAATTTCTGCGGTTCACATCCCAGGTATAGACAATTGGGAAGCGGATTATCTCAGTCGCCAGACGTTACATCCGGGCGAATAGTCTCTTCACCCAGAGGTATTTCTTCAGATTATTCAAATCTGGGGACTTCCAGAAATAGATCTGATGGCTTCTCATCTAAACAAGAAACTTCCCAGGTATCTGTCCAGATCCAGGGATCCTCAGGCGGAAGCGGTGGACGCGTTGTCACTTCCTTGGAATTATCAACCTGCTTATATCTTTCCGCCTCTAGTTCTTCTTCCAAGAGTGATTTCCAAAATCCTAATGTATCGTTCGTTTTTACTGCTGGTGGCTCCAGCATGGCCACACAGGTTTTGGTATGCGGATCTCGTTCGGATGGCCAGTTGCCAACCTTGGACACTTCCGTTAAGGCCAAACCTTCTATCTCAAGGCCCATTTTTCCATCAGGATCTCAAATCCTTAAATTTGAAGGTATGGAGATTGAACGCTTAATACTTAGTCATAGAGGTTTCTCTGATTCAGTGATTAATACTATGTTACAGACTCGTAAATCTGTTTCTAGAAAGATTTATTACCGAGTTTGGAAGTCTTACATTTCTTGGTGTTCTTCTCATAAATTCTCTTGGCATTCTTTTAGAATTCCTAGAATTTTACAGTTTCTTCAGGATGGTTTGGAAAACATTTTTGTCTACAAGTTCCTTGAAAGGACAAATCTCTGCTCTTTCTGTTCTTTTTCATAGAAAGATTGCTAATCATCCTGATATTCATTGTTTTGTACAGGCTTTGGTTCGTATTAAGCCTGTCATTAAGTCAATTTCTCCTCCTTGGAGTCTTAATTTGGTTCTGAGGGCTTTACAGGCTCCTCCGTTTGAACCTATGCATTCTCTGGATATTAAATTACTTTCTTGGAATGTTTTGTTCCTTTTGGCCATCTCTTCTGCTAGAGTTATCTGCTCTTTCTTGTGAATCTCCTTTTCTGATTTTTCATCAGGATAAGGCGCGGTTGCGGACTTCATTTAATTTTTTACCTAAAGTTGTGAATTCTAACACATTAGTAGAGAAATTGTTGTCCCTTCTTTGTGTCCTAATCCTAAGAATTCTCTGGAGAGATCTTTACATTCTTTGGATGTAGTAAGAACTTTGAAATATTATGTTGAAGCTACTAAATATTTTAGAAAGACTTCTAGTCTATTTGTTATCTTTTCTGGTTCTAGGAAAAGTCAGAAGGCTTCTGCCATTTCTTTGGCGTCTTGATTAAAGTCTTTGATTCATCATGCTTATGTGGAGTCGGGTAAAACCCTGCCTCAAAGGATTACGGCTCATTCTACTAGGTCAGTTTCTACTTCCTGGGCTTTTAGGAATGAAGCTTCTGTTGATCAGATTTGCAAAGCAGCAACTTGGTCTTCTTTGCATACTTTTACCAAATTCTACCATTTTGATGTTTTTTCTTCTTCTGAAGCAGTTTTTGGTAGATAAGTACTTCAGGCAGCTGTTTCAGTTTGATTCTTCTGCTTATAATTTCAGTTTTTTTCATTATGTGATTAAAACTTTTTGATTTGGGTTGTGGATTATTTTTTCAGCGGAATTGGCTGTCTTTATTTTCTCCCTCCCTCTCTAGTGACTCTTGCGTGGAAGTTCCACATCTTGGGTATCTGCTATCCCATACGTCACTAGTTCATGGACTCTTGCCAATTACATGAAAGAAAACATAATTTATGTAAGAACTTACCTGATAAATTAATTTCTTTCATATTGGCAAGAGTCCATGAGGCCCACCCTTTTTGTGGTGGTTATGATTTTTTTGTATAAAGCACAATTATTCCAATTCCTTGTTTGATGCTTTTGCTCCTTTCTTATCACCCCACTTCTTGGCTATTCGTTAAACTGAATTGTGGGTGTGGTGAGGGGTGTATTTATAGGTATTTTGAGGTTTGGGAAACTTTGCCCCTCCTGGTAGGAATGTATATCCCATACGTCACTAGCTCATGGACTCTTGCCAATATGAAAGAAATGAATTTATCAGGTAAGTTCTTACATAAATTATGTTTTTCTCTCAGTTACGGTATTTGAATGAGAGAAATCTGGCTACTTGCTGTTTTTAGTTAAAACGGATTAAAGAGACTTCCGGTGGGCGGCAATCCAAGATGGCCACAGGCTCCTAAAGCTCCGTCTAGCTTGGAGTCAAAGTGGCTACAGAATTTGCCATCCTCTTCTCCCTTGACAGTGAAGGTGTCCGGGAACTCTTTGGGATCAAGGCATACCACCCCTTGGCCACCGAGAAGGAAAAATAAGCCGTTTGGCACATTGGTGGGAACACTGCCACCATGCTTCCCCAAGCTACCCCTGATTATGGGATAAAAGAAACAAAGATGGAGCTCCCTGACGATACAGATTGCTGCACTGACCTCTCCATCTTGGCGGAATTGAAATCTGTACTCCTGCCTAAGCTTGACCGCTTGCTGTTTTCCTGCCGAGACTTGTGCGCGATTGTTAGAGCACAGAAGCAACCAGACCGGCAAAAAACACCCTCCTGCAACACTGTCTCTCCGGCGACAGAAGCTGAGCCTATGTTGATCTTGACACCAGGGGTACATCATGTCGCCCCTGAACTTTCGCGGGGGAGTGAGATGGCGGTAGTAACGGAGCCCAAGACTTCTATCCACAGTGAGGCCACCTGGCCGAAGAAGATATTAGAGACGGGATCACAGGCATCGTCCCTATCACCCTCGGTCAGATACCTAGATTGTGGACCGAGCCGACTTAGTCACTCTGCTCATAGAGCCCTTGACAACTCTACATGGGGCACTAATAAAACTGACATGGACCGGCCTCTGGCTGCCCACACGACCCGCTCGACTGAAGCACAGCATGGCAGTGGCCACCCCTCACACAAAAGCGCCTCTATCCTGATCTATGGCTATATAACATCTGAAGCGCTAGCTGCCCTATGTTATTATGCATACTTGAGAGACTGCTGGGGGGGACATTCAGGGGTCGATTTGCCCACCGGTGTTGGGTGACTTTGTTTATGGGACTCCGCTCTGATGGGACACTGCCCGGGAATCTACACAATATGGCTCTGGTGTAATAGTGCCACAGTGACAAGCATTGGTTAGTGTCGCATCGGATAGGAAAAAATTATGCACTACAAAACGTGTGTGACTTTTGCTCCTGCATGCACGGAGCCTTTGTGGCCCCCTCCTGCTCATTTTCTGACATAACTATTCTGGATTTGTTTATTTCAGGTTTTAGCCCTGTTGGCTATTATTATTGTTATTTAGATTTAAAAAAAAAAAAAAAATCTTGTTTATTTTGCACATATCATGACGGATTGGTCCTTTCCAACCACCCCTTAACAATTAATCTGCCACTTTACTAATGCCTTGGTAATATTTACTCTGCTGGGTGGGGTAATTGTACTAAAAAGCTCCCAGATCACTGTTATGGTACTTGCATATATACCCTTGGATAATCTCTCAGACAACATAGACATAGTATAGCTTTGTCTGATCTACTGGTACCTGATTGGGTATCATTATTAACCTACTGAGTCTTTGGCACTATTTATTTGTTCACTTGCCCCTACTGTTTCTATGACCATAGCTTAACTTTATTCCTATGAGTACCTCATTTGTCTGAGTTGGAAACGCCTTATGAAACCTTCTTTGCCATAATACTATCTGACCATATAAACTCAGTATTGAATGCCTGCTCCTTGTAAGTTAACTACATGATATTATAATAATGCTGCACATACGGCCAAGAAGATTAAATACTTAACCTTAGGTTTGATTCCAGAGTTTGAACCTCAGGGACAATAGTCTGTATAGTGCCATCCTTATGCTTGCTTAATTGATAGAACTCTATTGCATGTGTACACTACCTGCAAGTTTTGTTTTTTGTCTTTTGTGTGTGATTTTTTTTTCCTGTTTTTATTTTCTTTAATGCACTACAAGATCAATGCTATGCTAATGACTATTTCTACTGACATAGTCATGAATTGTATGACAAATTTTGCTGTTGTCCTGCCACTAACCTATTCAAACCATATCAACAGAAATATTTATTTAACGGTTTGTTTGACACTCTGTACATCTGGGTGCCTGCAGCACTTCTCTTAGTCTTCCATACTGCATATATATTGACAAATCCTACTACAGTCGCTCTTTTATAGGTCCAGCTAAATTTTCCATATTACAATCTTGAAAAACTTGGGCCCTGGGGCAGTGGTATTGGTACACAGAAAAGCACCTTCTCGCTCCCTTTGAGGATGGTAAAACTGTACACTTACACTGCATTTTTATAAGGAAAATCTTCCTATAATCACACTCTTATAGATCTGCTTGAAGTTCTTACGTCACAGCTCGGAGTAAACACAGGCTCAAAAAATGTTATAGTATCCCTTTTTTTCCATCTAAGGCCTTGCTACTAAGGTGCAACATCACTGTACAGGTTGCCATATTGGGATAAATTTCACACTTTCTATACATATTTTCATTTTTATAGGATCAAGTTCATAACAATAGTCTTATTTAGAGAATGCAGAGTAGTAGGGATAATCTCTATAATGTAGTCTTAGTTGTGTTTAGTTTAACTTTTATTTTTATTTTATTTTATTTGATTAAGTTAGTTTGTTGAATAAAAACAAAATCCCAACATTGTGGTACATATTCACCAGGGCTGATATGTCTCGGATCCTTTAAAACCAAGATTTGTTACTAAATACTGCATCATCAAGTATCTGTGGCGCATGTTAATTCATCTCATTGTCATGCTAATTTTCCTTCTCGCAACTCATCTTATGTATTATATGTATGATTTGGATTACATGATGTGTATTCTTGTACCCCTTTGTTGGACATAAATAAAATTTAAAAAAAACGGATTAAAGATAGTTTAACTTTATTTACAAGAGCTCTGTTTTGGTTGCGGTTTTCATTATCGCCGGTAATCCAACAAGGTTGACAACTCAGCAGAACTTAGGCTGAGGTGTAGAAGCTATTTGAAGTGTGTTGAATCTTTATTTTGCTGTAAAAAATAAAGAAATTACGTTTTTTCAGTTCAAAAATAAAACAGATACTTTTTTTGCAGTTCATCAAAAATAAAGCAACAGAGACAGTAACGTTTTTTTCTATATAAAATTTTAGTAAAATTGTATATGTTTTTATTTTATTTCTTTTAAGAGGGATCAAGACTCTGTTATAGATTACAGATATCCTTTTTGTTTAAATGATTATATAGTCCGCCAGTCCTTTTCTGTTCCTCATGTGTTGAGAGAACACAAAATTTTAGCTTTTTGAGCCAATATTGGTTAGGAGTTTTTTGACAATGTTCAAAATATGCCGCAGTTTTTCTCCTTAGGTGTCCCAATATTTTTTATTAATAATATAGTGCCATGCTTTTCCTCCCAATTCCATTGCTACAGGGAAAGCGCAAGAGGAAATGTAAAAAAATCAGTCTGTATGGTTTCTGTCTCGACTGTATCTATTCCGAACTTTCCCTCTCATAAGTTTAAAGAAGAGGATATATTGGTATCACCTGAGAAAAGATCTCAGATTCAGACAGTGTAATTCCTTCCTCTGATACTGAAGTTGTATCCTTCAGATTTAAGCTAGAGCACCTCCGTTTACTTCTTAAGGAGGTTTTAGCTACCCTGGACAACTCCGATACTACTGTCATAGTCAATCCTAAACAAGTATTTTGACGTGCCCTCCATGGTGGAAGTATTTCCTGTACCAGATAGGGCTACATAGATTATTACTAAGGAATGGGAAGAGACCCTTTTTCTCCATCCCCTATATTTAAAAGATGTTTCCTAGCAGACTCTATCAAGGAGTCTTGGCAGACGGTACCCATGGTGGAAGGGGCAATTTCCTTGCTAGCCAAGAAAACTACTATTCCCATAGAGGATAGTTGTTCCTTTAAGGGCTCTATTGATAAGAAGTTAGAGGGGTTACTCAGGGTTTACAATAGTTTCCTGCGATTTGTATTGCTGCTGTCACTAGTGTGTCAGCATACTGTTTTGATGCGCTTTCTGATTCTATTCGTACAGACACTCCCCTCAAAGAAAACCAGGATAGGATAAAGGCCTTTATGTTGGCCAACTCCTTTATTACAGATGATTCCCTTTAGGTTATTAAGCCGGGTGCTAAGATTTCAGGCTTTGCCATATTTGCGAGGTTGGAGTAATTTTCGTTCCTTTCGGAATTTCCAGGGTAATCCTTCTACTCCCTCCTCCAAGTAGGAGCAGTTCAAGCCTTCCTGGAGACCCAATCAGTCTTGAATCTAGGGAAAGCAATCTAAGAAGCCTGCTGTTGGGTCAAAGACAGTATGAGGGGCCTGCCCCCGATCCGGGACCCGATCTTGGGGGGGCAGGTTTTTCCTCCTTCGCTCAGGCTTGGGTTCGAGATATTCAAGATCCCTGGGTGGTGGACATTGTGTCCCAGGGATACAAACTATAATTCAAGACCTTTCCTCCCAGGGGCAGGTTTCTGCTTTCAAGATTATCTGTAGACCAGACAAAAAGAGAGGCGTTCTTACACTGTGTACGGGACCTCTCCCACTTGGGAGTGATTGTTCCTGTTCCAATGCAGGAACGAGATCTGGGATTCTTTTCCAATCTGTTTGTGGTTCCCAAGAAGGAGGGACCCTTCAGACCAATTTCAAGTTTCTCAGAGTGCCGTCCTTCAAGATGGAAGCTATTCGTTCCATTCTTCCTCTAGTCCAAGAGGGTCAATTTATAACCATGGTGGAACGCATACCTGCATGTTCCCATCCACAGGGACCATAACAAGTTTCTAAGGTTTGCATTTTTAAACAAACACTTCCAGTTTGTGGATCTTCCATTCGTTCTTGCCACAGCTCCCAGAATTTTCTTAAAGGTTCTGGGATCCCGACTGGTGGTGCTCCGATTGCGGGGCATTGCAGTGTCACCTTATCTGGACGACATTCTGGTTCAGGCGCCTTACTTTCAACAAGCAAGATCACACACGGAAATGTTGTTATCTTTCCTGCGGTCTCACGGATGGAAGGTGAATTTGGAAAAAGAGTTCCTTAGTTCCAACTACAAGGGTAGTTTTCTTGGGATCCATAATAGACTCCTCATCAATGAAAATTTTTCTGACAGAAGTCAGTAAGTCAAGATTTTCAATTCTTGCGTAGCACTTCAGTTCTCTCATTGGCCATCAGTGGCTCAGTGCATGTAGGTAATTGGGCTGATGGTAGCGGCAATGGACATCATCCCGTTTGTTCGTTTCCACCTCAGACTTCTGCAGTTAAGCATGCTCAGGCAGTGGAACGGAGATTATGCAGACCTGTCTCCGCGATTACAGTTGGAGTAGGAGACGAGGGATTGTCTACTTTGGTGGTTGACTCGGGATCATCTCTCCCAGGGAACCTGCTTTTGCAGATCTTCCTGGGTGATTGTGGCAACAGATGCCAGCCTTCTTGGATAGGGAGCAGTTTGGGGCTCTCTAAAGGCTCAGGGAACATGGACTCGGTCGAAGTCTGTTCTACCCATAAACATTCTGGAATTGAGAGCAATCTTCAATGCTCTCCTGGCCTGGCCTCAGTTAGCTTCGGCTCGGTTCATCAGGTTCCAGTTGGACAATATATCCTCAGTGGTTTACAACAACCGTCAGGGAGGAGCTCGGAGTTCCTTGGCCATGACAGAGGTAGCCAAGATCATTCAGTGGGCGGAGACCCACAATTGCTGTCTGTCGGCGATCCACATTCCAGGAGTTGACATCTGGGAGGCGGCCTTCCTAAGCAGGCAGACCTTTCACCCGGGGGAGTGGGAACTCCATCCGGAAGGGTTTTCCAGCCTGATTCTCAAATGGGGTGAGTTGGAATTGGATCTCATGGCTTCTCGGCAGAATGCCAAGCTTCCGAGGTACGGGTCAAAGTCAAGGAACCCTCAGACTGTACTGATAGACGCTCTGGCGGTACCTTGGAATTTCAGTCTTGCATACCTATTTCCTCAGTTTGCTCTTCTACCTCGAGTCAATGCTCGAATCAAGCAGGAGAGGGCTTCGGTGATCCTCATTTCACCGGGGTGGCCTCACATGAGTTTGTATGTAGACCTGGTGGACATGTCATCTCTTCCACCTTGGAGACTTCCTTTGAGGAAGGACCTTCTACTTCAAGGACCCTTCTTTCGTCCAAATCTAGTTTCTCTGAAACTGACTGCTTGAAGATTAAACGCTTAATCTTATCCAAGCGTGTATTTTCGGAATCGGTCATTGAGACCACGATTCAGGCTCGTAAACCTGTGACTAGGAAGATTTGGCTTAAATGTCTATACTAGTGTGAATCCAAGGGCTACTCTTTGAGTAGCGTTCGGATTCCTAGAATTCTGTCCTTTCTCCAAGAAGGTTTGGAGAAGGGATTATCGTCAAGTTCCCTAAAGGGTCAAATATCTGCCTTGTCTATTTTGTTGCATAAAAGTCTGGCGGATGTCCAAGACGCACAATCGTTTTGTCAGGTCCTGGTCAGGATCAGGTCTGTATTCAATCCAGTTACTCCTCCTTGGAGTCTTAATTTAGTTCTTAAAGTTCTTCAAGGGGCTCCGTTTGTGCCGATGCATTCCTTAGATATTAAGTTGTTATCTTATAAAGTTTTGTTTCTTGTTGCTATTTCATCTGCTCATAGAGTTTCAGAGCTCTCGGCATTACAGTATGAGTCTCCTTACCTTATTTTTTATCGGATAAGGTGGTTTTACATACTAAATTAGGGTTTCTCCCTAAAGTAGTTTCAGACCGGAACATTAATCAGGAGATTGTTGTTTCTTCCTTGTGTCCTAATCCTTCTTCTCAGGAGGAACGGCTTCTTCACAATCTGGACGTGGTACGTGTACTAAAATTATATTTACAGGCGACTAAGGATTTTCGTCAGTCTTCTGTTTTAATGTAAGGGACAGAAAGCTACGGCTACTTCTCTTTCTTTGTGGCTGAAGAGTATCATTTGCTTTGCCTATGAAACTGCTGGACAGCAGCCTCCCGAGGGAGTAACGGCTCTTTCTACGAGGGTTGTTTCCTCTTCCTGGGCATTCAAGATGAAACCTTTATGGAACAGATTTGCAAGGCTGCAACCTGGTCCTCTCTTCACACTTTTTCAAACTTCTATAAATTTGACTCTTTTGCCTTGGCTGAGGCCGCTTTTGGGAGAAAGGTTTTTCAAGCAGTGGTGCCTTCCATTTAGGTTTCCTGTCTTGTCTCTCCCTTATCTGTGTACTCTAGCTTGGGTATTGATTCCCAACAGTAATTAATGATCATCCGTGGACTCATCGTGTCATTAGAAAGAAGACAAAATTTATGCTTACCTGATAAATTTCTTTCTTTCTTGACACGATGAGTCCACGGCCCGCCCTGTTATGTAGACAGGTTGTTAGTATGTTATAAACTTCAAACACCTCTGCACCTTGTTACTTCCTTTCTCTCCTTTACTTCGGTCAAATGACTGGGGTGGGAGGGAAGGGAGGTAATATTTAACAGCTTTGCTGTGGTGCTCTTTGCCGCCTCCTGCTGGGTAGGAGTGATATTCCCAACAGTAATTAATGATGATCCATGGACTCATCGTGTCAAGAAAGAAAGAAATTTATCAGGTAAGCATACATTTATTTATTTTTTAATAACATGTTTGTATCAATTATGATCTTCAAGTTTATCAGCAATGGATTCTACAATTAAGCAAGCAACTGAGTTTAAGGATTACTGTTGCTCTTTTTTATTATTACATAAGGGTTTGTGTTTCACGGCTATTTAATACACAGTTGCACAGCAGTTGTTATGTTGCCTTGTGATTTGTATAACTTTCCTCCTTACCCAAATGATTGTTTCTTCTTTGTCTAACACAGCAGCCCAGCCCTAACCGGAGGGAAGACAGACCTGTCAGTTTTTACCATTTAGGACAAAACCAGATGCAGCCCAGTGTTGCATGCTTAGCCAGAGATGCAGCTAATATTGCTAAAGACAAACAGAGAAACTTCCTGCCAAGTCTGCTGCAGAATGAAACCTACGGAGCAGTTCTCAGTAACAGCAATACCTCTGGGAATACTGCAGTTCCTGTTACAAGTGCCCCTCCATTACCTCCAAGGAACATTGTCAAAGGTAATAATGCATAGCAACCAATTAGCTGCTCCATAACACTGTCTAATTACTTTCCCTTCTACTGCACTGGTTACCGTTTTTTGTGTGAACCTAAGCTAATTAAATAAAACAAACTAAGAGGGTGCACGTGTAATAAAAATATGACTGAATCCCATGATAGATAGATAGATAGATAGATAGATAGATAGATAGATAGATAGATAGATAGATAGATAGATAGGGATAGATAGACAGACAGAGATAGAAAGATAATAGATAGAGAGAGAGAGGGGGGGTGTTTAAATCGTTTTGGTTTGTGGAATGTTTCATGCTGTAATATGCAAGTAAAATATTGTCATACAAAACCAGTGAAAGGTGAATTGTGTTCTGCCATAGAAAGCACTCTCATACAACACACACCACACACACACTCTCATACAACACACACACCACACACTCTCATACAACACACACACCACACACTCTCATACAACGCACACACCATACACTCTCATACAACACACACACTCATACAACACACACACTACACACACTCTTATACAACTCACACACCACACACAGTCTCCACACACACTCTCATACAACACACACAACACACACACCACACACACTCTCATAAAACACACACACCACACACTCTTCACACACACTGTCATATAACACACACACCACACACACACTCATACAACGCACACACTCTTACAACACACACCACACACACTCTCCACACACAGTCTCATACAACACACACAGACCACACACACTCATACAACACATACACCACACACACTCTCATACAACACACCACACACACTTTCATACAACACACCACATACACACTCTCATACAACACACCACATACACTCTCATACAACACACCACACACACTCTCATACAACACACCACACACACTCTCATACAACACACCACACACACACTCTCATACAACACACCACACACACACTCTCATACAACACACCACACACTCTCATACAACACACCACCCACTCTCATACAACACACCACAAACACTCTCATACAACACACACACCACACACACTCTCATGCAACACACACACCACACACACTCTTATACAATACACCACACACACTCTCATACAACACACCACACACTCACTCTCATACAACACACCACACACTCTCATACAACACACCACACACACTCTCATACAACACACCACACACACTCATACAACACACACCACACACACTCTCATACAACACACACACCACACACACTCTCATACAACACACACACCACACACTCTCATACAACACACACACCACACACACTCTCATACAACACACACACCACACACACTCTCATACAACACACACACCACACACACTCTCATACAACACACCACACACACTCTCCTACCACACACACTCTTATACAACACACCAAACAGACTATCATACAGCACACCACACACACTCTCCTACCACACACACTCTCATACAACACACCACACACACTCTCTTATACAACACACCACACACACTCTCATACAACACACCACACACACTCTAATACAACACACCACACAAGTCACAACCCAGTAAACATGGTGTTACGACCCAGTAATGGGTCCAGACCCGTGGTTTGAAGAACCCTGCTCTATATTATATCAATTAGAATAAATAAAGCAGGACTGATACAGGTTTCTCTTGTAAGGTGTATCCAGTCCACGGATCATCCATTACTTGTGGGATATTCTCCTTCCCAACAGGAAGTTGCAAGAGGATCACCCACAGCAGAGCTGCTATATAGCTCCTCCCCTAACTGCCATATCCAGTCATGCTCTTGCAACTCTCAACAAGCATGCAGGTAGTAAGAGGAAAGTGGTGAAATGTAGCTGTTATCTTGCTTCAATCAAAAGTTTGTTATTTTTAAATGGTACCAGAGTTGTACTATTTTGTCCCAGGCAGAAAAATAGAAGACTCTGCTTGTGATTTCTATGATCTTAGCAGGTTGTAACTAAGATCCATTGCTGTTCTCACACATGACTGAAGAGAGAGGTAACTTCAGCGGGGGAATGGCGTGCAGGTTATCCTGCTATGAGGTATGTGCAGTTGAGATTTTTTCTAGAAGATGTGAATGCTAGAAAATGCTGCTGATGCCAAATTTGTGTAAGGTAAGCCTGAATACAGTGATTTAATAGCGACTGGTATCATGCTTACTTTCTGAGGTAATACTCTTTTATATTTACAATATAAAATGTTTGCTGGCATGTTTAAACGTTTTTATATATACTTTGGTGATAAAACTTTATTGGGGCCTAGTTTTTTCCACATGGCTGGCTTAAATTTGCCTAGAAACAGTTTCCTGAGGCTTTCCACTGTGTTACTATGAGTGGGAAGGGCCTAATTTAGCGCTTTTTTGCGCAGTAACTTTTACAGACTGAGACATCCAGCTTCCTCCAGGAGTCCCCTGAATGCTATAGGTCATCTCTAAAGGGCTCTTAGGCTTTCCAAAATCATTTGTTGGGGAAGGTAGGCCCACAGCAAGGCTGTGGCAGTTGGTGTGACTGTTAAAAAACGTTTATATAGTTTTTTTGATCTGTTTTTTTAAGGGGTTAATCATCCATTTGCAAGTGGGTGCAATGCTCTGTTAGCTTATTATACAAACTGTAAAAACTTTGATTTACTGCATTTTTTCACTGTTTTTCAAATTCTGACAAAATTTGTTTCTCTTAAAGGCACAGTACCGTTTCTTATATTTGCTTGTTAACTTGATTTAAAGTGTTTTCCAAGCTTGCTAGTCTCATTGCTAGTCTGTACAAACATGTCTGACATAGAGGAAACTCCTTGTTCATTATGTTTAAAAGCCATGGTGGAACCCCCTCTTAGAATATGTACCAAATGTACTGATTTCACTTTAAGCAATAAAGATCATATTCTGTCTTTAAAAAATTTATCACCAGAGGAATCTGACGAGGGGGAAGTTATGCTGACTAACTCTCCCCACGTGTCAGATCCTTTGACTCCCGCTCAAGGTACTCGTGCTCAAATGGCGCCAAGTACATCTAGGGCGCCCATAGCGTTTACTTTACAAGACATGGCGGCAGTCATGGATAATACACTGTCAGCGGTATTAGCCAGACTACTTGAATTTAGAGGAAAGCGAGATAGCTCTGGAGTTAGACGAAATACAGAGCATACTGACGCTTTAAGAGCTATGTCTGATACTGCCTCACAATATGCAGAAGCTGAAGAAGGAGAGCTTCTTTCTGTGGGTGATGTTTCTGACTCAGGGAAGATGATGCAACCTGATTCTGATATTTCTACATTTAAATTTAAGCTTGAACACCTCCGCATGTTACTCAGGGAGGTTTTAGCTGCTCTGAATGACTGTGATACAATTGCAGTGCCAGAGAAATTGTGTAGGCTGGATAAATACTATGCAGTGCCGGTGTGCACTGATGTTTTTCCAATACCTAAAAGGTTTACAGAAATTATTACTAAGGAATGGGATAGACCAGGTGTGCCGTTCTCTCCCCCTCCTATTTTTAGAAAAATGTTTCCAATAGACGCCACCATACGGGACTTATGGCAGACAGTTCCTAAAGTGGAGGGAGCAGTTTCTACTCTAGCAAAGCGTACTACTATCCCTGTCGAGGACAGTTGTGCTTTCTTAGATCCAATGGATAAAAAGTTAGAGGGTTACCTTAAGAAAATGTTTATTCAACAAGGTTTTATCCTACAGCCCCTTGCATGCATTGCTCCTGTCACTGCTGCTGCGGCGTTCTGGTTTGAGTCTTTGGAAGAGTCTTTACAGGTAGCGACTCCATTGGATGACATACTTGACAAGCTTAGAGCACTTAAGCTAGCCAATTCTTTTATTTCTGATGCCATTGTTCATTTGACTAAACTAACGGCTAAAAATTCTGGTTTTGCTATCCAGGCGCGCATAGCGCTATGGCTTAAATCATGGTCAGCTGACGTTACTTCAAAGTCTAAGCTGCTTAACATTCCCTTCAAGGGGCAGACCCTATTCGGGCCTTGTTTGAAGGAGATTATTGCTGATATCACTGGAGGAAAAGGTCATGCCCTTCCTCAGGATAGGTCCAAATCAAGGGCCAAACAGTCTAATTTTCGTGCCTTTCGAAACTTCAAGGCAAGTGCGGCATCAACTTCCTCTAATGCAAAACAAGAGGGAACTTTTGCTCAGTCCAAGACGGTCTGGAGACCTAACCAGGCCTGGAACAAAGGTAAGCAGGCCAAAAAGCCTGCTGCTGTGTCTAAGACAGCATGAAGGAACGGCCCCCTATCCGGTAACGGATCTAGTAGGGGGCAGACTTTCGCTCTTCGCCCAGGCGTGGGCAAGAGATGTCCAGGATCCCTGGGTGTTGGAAATTATATCCCAGGGATATCTTCTGGACTTCAAGGCTTCCCCCCCAAAAGGGAGATTTCACCTTTCACAATTATCTGCAAACCAGATAAAGAGAGAGGCATTCTTACACTGTGTACAAGACCTCTTAGTTATGGGAGTGATCCATCCAGTTCCAAAGGAGGAACAGGGACAGGGATTTTACTCAAACCTGTTTGTGGTTCCCAAAAAAGAGGGAACCTTCAGACCAATTTTGGATCTAAAGATCTTAAACAAATTCCTCAGAGTTCCATCATTCAAGATGGAGACTATTTGTACCATCCTACCTATGATCCAGGAGGGTCAATACATGACTACAGTTGATTTAAAGGATGCTTATCTTCACATTCCGATACACAAAGATCATCATCGGTTTCTCAGGTTTGCCTTCCTAGACAGGCATTTCCAGTTTGTAACTCTTCCCTTTGGGTTAGCTACAGCCCCAATAATTTTTACGAAGGTTCTGGGGTCGCTTCTGGCGGTCCTAAGGCCGCGGGGCATAGCAGTGGCCCCTTATTTAGACGACATCCTGATTCAGGCGTCAAACTTCCAAATTGCAAAGTCTCATACGGACATAGTGTTGGCATTTCTGAGGTCGCATGGGTGGAAGGTGAATGAGGAAAAGAGTTCTCTATCCCCCTCACAAGAGTTTCCTTCCTAGGGACTCTGATAGATTCTGTAGAAATGAAAATTTACCTGACGGAGTCCAGGTTATCAAAACTTCTAAATTCCTGCTGTATTCCTCGCCCTTCGGTGGCTCAGTGCATGGAAGTAATCGGCTTAATGGTAGCGGCAATGGACATAGTGCCGTTTGCACGCCTACATCTCGGACCGCTGCAACTCTGCATGCTCAGTCAGTGGAATGGGGATTACACAGATTTGTCCCCTCTACTAAATCTGGATCAAGAGACCAGGGATTCTCTTCTCTGTTGGCTATCTCGGGTCCATCTGTCCAAAGGTATGACCTTTTGCAGGCCAGATTGGACAATTGTAAAGACAGATGCCAGCCTTCTAGGTTGGGGTGCAGTCTGGAACTCCCTGAAGGCTCAGGGATCGTGGACTCAGGAGTCACTCCTTCCAATAAACATTCTGGAACTAAGAGCGATATTCAATGCTCTTCAGGCTTGGCCTCAGCTAGCGACAATGAGGTTCATCAGATTTCAGTCGGACAACATCACGACTGTGGCTTACATCAACCATCAAGGGGGAACAAGGAGTTCCCTAGCGATGTTAGAAGTCTCAAAGATAATTAGCTGGGCGGAGATTCACTCTTGCCACCTATCAGCTATCCATATCCCAGGTGTAGAGAACTGGGAGGCGGATTTTCTAAGTCGTCAGACTTTTCATCCGGGGGAGTGGGAACTCCATCCGGAGGTGTTTGCACAATTGGTTCATCGTTGGGGCAAACCAGAACTGGATCTCATGGCGTCTCGCCAGAACGCCAAGCTTCCTTGTTACGGATCCAGGTCCAGGGACCCCAAGGCAATGCTGATAGATGCTCTAGCAGCGCCTTGGTCCTTCATCCTGGCTTATGTGTTTCCACCGTTTCCTCTGCTCCCTCGTCTGATTGCCAAAAGCAAGCAGGAGAGAGCATTGGTGATCTTGATAGCGCCTGCGTGGCCACACAGGACTTGGTATGCAGATCTGGTGGACATGTCATCCTTTCCACCATGGACTCTGCCGCTGAGACAGGACCTTCTACTTCAAGGTCCTTTCAACCATCCAAATCTAATTTCTCTGAGGCTGACTGCCTGGAGATTGAACGCTTGATTTTATCAAAGCGTGGTTTCTCCGAGTCAGTCATTGATACCTTAATTTAGGCACGAAAGCCTGTCACCAGGAAAACCCTATCATAAGATATGGCGTAAATATCTTTATTGGTGTGAATCCAAGGACTACTCATGGAGTAAGGTCAGGATTCCCAGGATATTATCTTTTCTCCAAGAAGGATTGGAGAAAGGATTGTCAGCTAGTTCCTTAAAGGGACAGATTTCTGCACTATCTATTCTTTTGCACAAGCGTCTGGCGGATGTCCCAGACGTTCAGGCATTTTGTCAGGCTTTAGTTAGAATCAAGCCTGTGTTTAAAACTGTTGCTCCACCTTGGAGCTTAAATTTGGTTCTGCCTTACAATGTAATTCTCCTTATCTGATCTTCCATGCAGATAAGGTAGTTCTGCGTACCAAACCTGGGTTTTTACCTAAGGTGGTATCTAATAAGAATATCAATCAAGAGATTGTTGTTCCGTCTTTGTGTCCTAATCCTTCTTCGAAGAAGGAACGTCTATTACACAGTCTGGACGTGGTTCGTGCTTTAAAGTTTTACTTACAAGCTTCTAAAGATTTTCTTCAAACATCTGCTTTGTTTGTTGTCTACTCTGGACAGAGGAGAGGTCAAAAGGCTTCGGCAACCTCTCTTTCTTTTTGGCTAAGAAGCATAATCCGCTTAGCCTATGAGACTGCTGGCCAGCAGCCTCCAGAAAGGATTACAGCTCATTCTACTAGAGCTGTGGCTTCCACATGGGCCTTTAAAAATGAGGCTTCTGTTGAACAGATTTGCAAGGCGGCGACTTGGTCTTCGCTTCATACTTTTTCAAAATTCTACAAATTTGATACTTTTGCTTCTTCGGAGGCTATTTTTGGGAGAAAGGTTTTACAGGCAGTGGTACCTTCCGTTTAAGTACCTGCCTTGTCCCTCCCTTCATCCGTGTACTTTAGCTTTGGTATTGGTATCCCAAAAGTAATGGATGATCCGTGGACTGGATACACCTTACAAGAGAAAACATAATTTATGCTTACCTGATAAATTTATTTCTCTAGTGGTGTATCCAGTCCACGGCCCGCCCTGTCATTTTAAGGCAGGTATTTTTTAATTTTAAACTACAGTCACCACTGCACCCTATGGTTTCTCCTTTCTCTGCTTGTTTTCGGTCGAATTACTGGATATGGCAGTTAGGGGAGGAGATATATAGCAGCTCTGCTGTGGGTGATCCTCTTGCAACTTCCTGTTGGGAAGGAGAATATCCCACAAGTAATGGATGATCCGTGGACTGGATACACCACAAGAGAAATAAATTTATCAGGTAAGCATAAATTATGTTTTTACTTGCACCAAAACTCAACAAACAAACCTTAATTTGGAGGCTTAGAAAATAACTCCAATAAAATGGCATCCTTTGCTTGTATGCACCAAAGTAACCACTGCCTCCAGCATTTCAACTGCCCTACAAATGTGATCCTCTCTGGGTTTTTTTTTTTGGTTTTTTTTTTTTAAAAGTCAGCACACACAGAGACATCACAGTATTCTCCACAGAAGAATTTAGCAGACAGGTGGTCTTATGAAGTAGCTGGGTGGGGCAGTATTATACTTTGCATTGGATAGCTTAAACAGCATTTGTTGTTTATAAATGCTGTTTTAGCTATCCAAAGGATACAGGAATTGCATAATTTAACATAAATTGATTTTATTGTAATATATGCAACAAATATGGGGAAAAAATGATATTCGGGGGGTGGAGCTAACCGCCGAAGGAACTGGACGCACATTACAGTAGCTCCCGGCTTAAAGAGTGATTTTGGGGGTTCTTTTCGACCTGGTATCATAAAGTCAGTGGGAGACTCACTCGAAACTACTATCTATGAACCTGCCATAGATATTTGTGGAGCACCTGGAAACACTCACACCCCACTGCCAAGGCAGCTTGCTGCGGCCTAGCTACGAAGAGGTTGGATCATGGTAGATCCCTGCATGGCTATTTTAGCCCTTTTTGAGGAACACCACAATAAACTGATACACAGGCTAGACCGGCTTATTCTAATTGCCAGTCACCGGGATGCAGAAGAGGATGGCACTGAGACCCACGAGCCTGCGGCAGTGACACCCGACATGCATATGGGTTCTACTCAGGAGACTTCACTTGACACATACTTCAGGCCAGAGAGCTGTGACTGGAGCCCGTGCATTGAATGCAACCTGTGCATCCCCGCAGGAGGAGACAGTTGGAAGCAGAGTCGTAGCTGAGGTCCCTGAGCGGAGTGGAGAAAAGCCCGCGATTATACCTACACAGATGGTTGCGACTCCGGAGGCAAGTTATTTTACCGGATGGACTTTTTTCTCCCACTGCCTGGATTTACAGTGCTATCGCTCTGATGAAATTCTGTCTTTACTATCATTATGGCGTCATGCCCCTCAGGGCCTCCGGACTGGCATCGGATAGGTGAGGGATAGTGGCTTTGAAGGTGGGCTGGTGTCTGTGGGATCAGCTGTGGATGGGACACTCTCTCTATGAACATACTGTTATGTTCCCAAATAATAATTTTTGAAGATACCTGTTGCGGCTCGCTATGAAGGCCTTGGGGCCTGATATATGAACTTGCACTTTGAACCTGTTCATTTGCTTAGGACACGCTTGTAAGCTCCATAATTTTATTGTTCAATGTTACCATGTTTCCCATTTTTGTGTGCCTAGCTTTCAATAGGTGCTGTATCTTATTATTGGGACCTTTATACTATGATGTTTCTGCTAACATGTGTATTTTCCCTAACTACTCTTACTGTTATGCTGCAGGTTATTTACAGTTTTGTTAAGGTGGATGAGAATTTTTATGCAGGGATTGGTTTGATTAACTATCATGCAGATTGGCCAGGGCCTTCGTTGGGTGTGATTCAGAGAGATCCATAAATTTAAGGTGTCCCCTTATAGCGGATCTCCTTAGCCACTAGAAAAATATATGCCCTAAACAGTGTGAGATGGCTCCCCATGTAAGGGTGCTCCAAACGTGAGGATACGCCTGTCCCAGGCGGTGGTTACTGCGCTATTGTATAAAGTCCAGTGCTCAGTCTTTTTGCTTAACTGTATCTTTGCCAAAAATAATGAACCTTTATAGCAGTATAATAATATTAGTGGGCGTGCAGTATGCATAACTGACTCTCCTTAATGTGGATACTGTATGAAGTTTTAGAGATAACAGAAGTAAACACTTAAATGCCTATATATTGTGCTATGCTACTACTTGTTCTTGTCTTTTACTATGCACCCATTGTAGATAGCTATTCACTCCTTATATATAGACCGCTGCTCACCCTTACTCCTCTGGCCCAGCATCCACGCCTTTTGACTAAAGTGCTAAGTGGGTTTTGAAGAAATGTATTAATGGCAGGGGAGAACGCCTTGGTGACACACCATTACTTAGAATAAGATATGCACTCTTTTGTATACGATTTTGGAGCAGTTTTTAAGAAGCCATTCTCATGAATATTTATGCTCATATGGATCTCACTGGACTAAATGTATTTATGTCTATTTTTACCTATAGCCTTCTATAACTATGATGATAGTGCCCATGGCGCAGGCCAGAAGTTAGTGAGCGCAATACCGCTAGTTGTCACCCACTACTCCGCCCCCCCCCCCTCTATGCGGTAGGGGACGAGTAACTTTCCCTCCGCATTTATACTCCCACCCCTTCATTGTATGGTAAGGGATCACTGTCTTACCCTCCATACTCACTATATGACAGAGTTAAGTAGTCTCTGTCCTGTTCGTAGAGCCTCTGTTATGGTTTGTTCCTGCATGTATGTATGAATGGCTTTCCGGATCTCACTATTGGAAGATGTTTTATGATTATTACTATGTACTTCAAAAACTGAAAACTGTTTATCTCCGCAACTTTTTGTATTGATGTTAACCTAGGTCTGTACTTGTTGTATATGATTGATTTGCTGGTAGGATGCTTTATAGTTAAAGGGGTCGGGGTAACTAGCCTAAATATTTCCTATGTTCTTTGCAGATTGTGACCCCGATGAGATGTATAACAATGAAAAGTGGCATTGAATATTTTAACTAGTATTTAGATGCATATGGTTCCCTATGGGGGAAATATTTGCTCCTGCCCCAGTACCACACGATTGAACTTGCCTATGAATGACCGTATCCTTTTACCTATCAATACCTAGCCATATTGAGATAACAGTTTAAGCAGCCCTACTTCTCAGATATAATACCTAATATGTGCATCTCCAATGTTGTTATGTTTCAGTTTGCCTTCTCCTTCAGTTTTATTTCTAGTTTTCCGGACCCTTTCGTGGTCCTAGCAGTCATATGAAGGAGCGAGTAGGTATAGGCCTTGAAAGGGCCTATATCATTTAACAGCCCCCTGATTAGTGAAGTAAATCTATCGGGGTCCAAAAGTGGCCTCAGGTGTTTCTGGGGAAAAAAGAGGGCGCTTGTTGGTTTGCTCCTCAATTCCTATTCATTTGCACTTTGTTTCGCCTTGGACATACTACTCAATCGTTATGTAAAGGGATTTCCCCTGTCTACATTTTTGTGTATTTCATATGTCCATGATAACTGTTTGTATAATCACTATTTGTCATAAGTTTGCTGGAGCAAGCGGTTTGCTGTCTTTGTATATGCTAGTCCCTCAATAAAAATATTTTGAAGAAAAAAAAAAAAATGATATTCGCTAATTTTTGCTTAAAGGGACATGAACCCCAAAAATTTATTTTGTGATTCAGATAGAGTATACATTTTCAAACAACTTTCAAATTAATTTCTATTATTGTTATTGCTTCATTCTTTTGGTAACCGTTATTGAAGGAGCAGCAATGCACTACTGGGCACTAGCTGAACACATCTGGTAAGCCAATGATAAGAGGCATATATGTGCAACCTCCAATCAGCAGCCAGCTTCTAGCTCCTGAGCCTACCTATGTATGCTTTTCAACAAGGGATACCAACAGAACAAAGCAAATTAGATAATCAAAGTTACATAACTATACCAAAAGGCCCTTATTTATATGAAGATAAGCCCTTCTTACTATAGCAATGTATGTGTGTGTTCAGAGCGCCTCAAAGTGGGCTTGGTGATTGAGAGAGAATACAGTGAATAAGGTGTGGTTATCTAAAAGCTCAGGCAAATAAGAAATATTTACGGCCCTAAGTGATCGCAGTAGGATATAATTGTATAAGGGTGAGGGAGTATAAGCACCCTGGGATGTAGGTGACTCCGGGGTAGGGGAACTGGTGGTGATACCTAAAGGTTAGTGGCTGGTGGTGGTCCCTTTAAGAAAGATTGTGAATTTTTTCCATCGGATAAATGAATAAAAAATATATAAAAAATGTGCTCCTGATTGTCACAAATAAAAAATGCAAAAATGAAAAACAAATTGTGTACACAAAAGTATTTGTAATCCAATGATACATGGTAGGTGATATTAACTTGCAGTAAAAATGAAAAAATGGCTGACAGTCAGTAAAGAATAAAAAATAATTGAAATAAAAACAACCTTATTTCCTGATGGTGAGAATCCCTTTAAATTTCTATTGGTGAGAACCCCCTCAATGGATCCTAAATGTCTCCCTGTGGGTAGACCAGTAGTCTCTCCTGATGCAGGAAATCCTACTATTCCTGGTGGTGAGAATCCTTGTGCCTGGATCCTGTTAATCTCTCAGTCCTTAGTTTTAGTGTCTGTGTCCTTCATTCCCGGGTTCTTCCCGACACAGTCATGCATTTAGGGAAACAAACACAGATACTATTGTTTATAACCTTGTTTATTAAAATTATAATTAAAATAATGCATTTTTCCTTCTTAATATAAGGAGAGTCCACGGCTTCATTCCTTACTGTTGGGAAATACTGAACCTGGCCACAATGAGGGGGCAAAGACACTCCAGCCAAAGGCATAAATACCTCTCCCACTTCCCCTATACCCCAGTCATTCTTTGCCTTTCGTCACAGGAGGATGGCAGAGAAGTGTCAGAAGATTTCGGAGTAGTTCTTTAGGAGGGGTATCTGCCCTTCGATACGGGACTGGCGTTTTAAGTAGGCTAGAGATGCAGGGAGAGTCTTTCTGTGAACCCATCCAGACTGCATGCTAACAGCTCCTGAAGCAATCAGTGTTGACTAGTTTCACTGCCTGCTCGTTTCTTCACTCAAGTCCATGTCAGGAGCGATGCTACAAGATTGTCACACTTGAGAGGCTGTGTTTCTGTTCCACAGCAGGGATTCTGGTAAGATCGTTTAAATTTTTACATATGTTGAAAACGCTAGAAGACAGGGTCACAGTGTCGCTCCTTTTATCTTAATAGAATCATGGGTTAATATCTCCTGAGGGGGATTATTGAACAGTGGGGATTAATCAAATGTGATGCTTTGATTTTATGCTGCTTTATGTGTGAGGTTTATTGGGCTCATAGACCTTTGTTATGTGGCTGGAACACACAGGTTTTTACTTTCACTTTGAACGCTGCACAGCTTGTAGCTTGGCACACTTTTTCTCATAGCAGGGGCGGTCCTGCCCTGCCCTGCGCACCATGTGAACGGGAGTGTTCGCACTTCGTTTCCCCTTTCCTGACCGAGCTGGCTGTTGGAGAAGACTCTTTTTCTCTGTATTGTCTGGGTCCAGGAGGTGGTGAGTGCCCCAGCCATTGGGAGTATAAAGGTGCCGTTTTTGTGAGAAATAAAAGATCATTTTATTTGTGTCCTACTGTTATTAGCTTAAGCTATGGAGGATTCTGATATTCTTGAGGGTACTCCCTCTATTCCAAATAGTAATACATGTTTATATTGTGAGGAGGCCTTGGTATGCCTGCCCTGTTAACTATGTTCCACATGCCTCGAAAAGGTTGTTATATCTAAGAAACGTAACCCCTTTCGTACCACTGAGCCGTCCACCTCTGAGAACTTGCCGTTCCTGTGAGGTGCATACCTATCAATCATCTCCCTCAGCACATGCAGCTTCCCGTAGCACATATGCAAAACAGAAAGAGAAGCAGACTGCCAGAAACGAACGTCAGCAACAATAGCTTGTTCTATGGCCCGGTTGGTCCCTGGGAGTAGCTTCTTTCTGCCCAATTGTGCTTTTCACAGAGAAAAACTTTCCTGTAGTATATCAGTCTGATCCCGCCGACATGGTCAGTCCAGCCCCGAAATACCAGGCAATTCTCCTCTGAACAAGGAACATGACAACCCCAGACGATCGTTTCGGCCTCCTTTGGACCTTGTCAGTGAGGTGCAGCCATATCCCTCTAAGCACATTGGGCAAGGAGTCCACATCTGGTTTCCCCCCATCACCCTTAGGGAGACTATCCCCAGGGTCATATTTACATATGCAAAACAGAAAGAGAAGCAGTCTGCCAGGAACAAACAGCAGCATCAATAGCTTGTTCTGTGGCCCGGTTGCCACCTGGGAGTAGCTTCTTTCTGCCCAATTGTGCTTTTCACAGAGGAAAACTTTCCTGTAGTGTATCAGTCTGATCCCGCCGACATGGTCAGTCCAGCCCGAAATACCAGGCAATTCTCCTCTTAACAAGGAACATGACAACCCCAGACGATCATTTCGGCCTTCTTTGGGCCTCGTCAGTGAGGTGCAGCCATATCCTTCTAAGCACATTCCTTCCCGTAGCTTGCCTGATCCTCCATCTGGAGAGAGCCTTTTACCATCAGACTTTACCGCGCAGTTAAAAACGGCGGTGTCTGAGGCCCTTAGTGCTTTACCTTGCCCTGCCAAGCGCAAGCAAAAGGTTAAACATAGCTCTCCTGCCCAGGAGTCATCAAGTGATTTATTGGAATTTTTCTGTTTTTCAATTATCCAAGGATGGGTCACACTCTGAGTCTTCAGAGGGCGAACTTTCTGGATTGGAGTCTGCTACCTCTAGGCCTCCTGCTGCTGAGGAACCAGCCTTTAGATTTAAGATTGAACACTTACGTTTTCTTCTAACGGAGGTTCTGTCTACATTAGAGATTTCAGAGGCCAAGTTGCCTGATGAACCTTTGATCCCTAAATTAGACAGAGTTTACGAGGACAGGGTAACGCCGCTAACTTTTCCTGTACCTGTAAAAACGGTGAACATTATTAAGAACAAGTGGGATAGAATTGAATCTTCCTTTTCCCCTTCGTCTGCTTTAAAAAAATTATTCCCGGTCCCGGACTTTCAACTGGGGTTGTGGGGTTCTGTCCCTAAGGTGGATGGCTAGCTAAGCGTACTACTATCCCACTTGAGGATAGCTCGTCATTCAGAGAGCCGATGGATAAGAAGATGGAAACTTTTCTCAGAAAGATGTTTCAGCATACGGGATACTTGTTTCAACCGGCAGCGGCTGTTGCCTCGGTTGCTGGAGCTGCGGCCTACTGGTGCGACTCCTTAGCGGAATTGATCGAGGTGGAGGGTCCCCTCGACGTTATCCAAGAAAGAATTAAAGCCTTGAGAATTGCTAATTCTTTTATCTGTGATTCAAACATGCAGATTATTCGCCGGAATGCTAAGGTTTCTGTTTTTTCAGTAAAGATCCGTCAGGCGCTCTTGCTGAAGTCCTAGTCTGCAGACATGACTTCTAAGTCTAGACTACTTTCCCTTCCTTTTAAGGGAAATATTTTATTTGGTCCAGGCCTGGACTCCATTATCTCCACGGTTACAGGGGGCAAGGGTGCCTTCCTATCTCAGGATAAAAAGAACAAGTCTAAGGGACAAGGATCTAATTTCCGTTCCTTTCGTCCGGAGAAATCCCAACATCAGCAGTCCTGCTCTAAGCCCGACAAACCAAGAGTACTTGGAAGCCGGCTCAATCCTGGAATAAATACAAGCAGAACAAGAAGCCAGTCGAGACCAAGTCGGCATGAAGGGGTGGCCCCCAATCCGGCGCTGGATCGTGTAGGGGGCAGACTGTCGCTGTTTTCAGACACTTGGTTCAGGGACGTGCAGGATCCAAGGGTCCTGGAGGTCATAGCTCAGAGATACAAGACATGCAACTTTATTATACATTGACGATAATTGATTCAAAATTAGTTACTATTGTTTAGGTACACAGTAACTCCATGCTCTGAATTCATGGTAAAGTTTGTGTTACCATTTACACACAACGTTTCACTTTATATTCTACTGTAGGCTGTACAAATGATGATAGCCATTATATACCTTTAGTCTGTAGAGAATATCCTTCAAGCGTGACCTAAGGGCACACTAACTATTCATTAACAATTATATATAAGTGCAAAGCTCACGCAGCATATAAGGTATCATATATAACTACCATACTATATTATGTAATATTTAACTGTACAGTGACCAGTGGTATAAACACATTCACGGAATCCCGGAGCATGCGCTTCCCTGGTAGAATTTTTAAGGGATATGAGCCCACAGTAGATCATAAACATATCTTTCATTGTTAAGGTTTACCACAAATTCCCTGTATGCTGTAGATAATACCTGAATATTAATTTTAAATAAGAAATCACAATTTTCTACTATATCTACCTCATTTGGTTGAAAATCCACTTTTACTTGCTGCAGCTGTTTTTATTGTGTTACCCTTTTTAAATATAACTAATAAAGTTGTATATTTTAAAACCTTTATACACTAAGCCCAGATGTACGAGGGCAGAGTGCTTTCTGGTTAGTATCCTGTCCAGCTTTCTTGCTGGAATTGTTCTTGTATAGGTTTCAAATCTCAACCACCCAAGGGCAGATTTCTCCTCTCAAGCCTGTCTTCAAGACCAGAAAAGAGGGAACCCTTTCTGGGGTGCGTGCAATATCTGTCCTCCTTAGGGGTCATTGTCCCGGTGCCTATCGCAGAAAGAGGTTTGGGATACTATTTAAACCTGTTCATGGTTCCGAAGGAGGGAACTTTTTAAAACAAGTTTAAATGTCCCCTTGTTCAAGATGGAGACAATAAGGTCCATCCTTTCTCTAGTTCAGGAAGGACAGTTCATGACCACTATAGATCTGAAGGATGCCTACCTTCACGTTCCAATCCACAAGGATCACTTCCAGTTCCTAAAGTTTGCTTTCCTGGACCAGCACTTCCAGTTCATTGCACTTCCGTTTGGTCTAGCTACTGCTCCAAGAATTTTTACGAAGGTTCTAGGGGCTCTCCTGGCCGTTGCCAGAACCCGGGATATAGCAGTAGCACCCTACTTGGACGATATTCTGGTACAAGCACTAACCTTTTGTCTGGCAGAAGACCATTTGGCATCTCTTCTCTCTCTTCTTCAATTTCATTGATGGAAGATAAACTTAGAAAAGAGTTCTCTTATTGGTATAATTCCTGGGCACTATAAGAGACTCAATATCAATAAGGATATTTCTTTTTTTTTTTTTTTTTTTTTTCTTTTTTTTTTTTTTTTCTTTTTTTTTTTTTTAAGGTTTTAAATGAATTTTTTTCATGAATACAAATAGTAAATGTTAACACGTATTAACAAGGAAAACAAATAATTACAGTGTAAATTGCCTAAAGAAATCGCACAGAAATACAGTACAAAATAAAAATGACAAAGTACACATTAAATGCATTATCTACATAATGTAAGATAGGCAGATACTGATGCGAGGGGGCCACTCATGGACCCCAAATGAAGAACCTCTTTCTAACATTTTTTCCAAACTATAATTAGTAATAACACGGCAGTAACCAAGGTGTAATGGACCCTACAGGGTGTAAAATACTGTACAGAAGGGATTCTTTTCCAGCATATAAATGAGATATGAAAGTATGCAAATGTTTATGTAGGCTCGAAGACTGTAATAAGACTGGTAATAATGGAAAAGAAAAATGTTATGGAAGTAAGAATAGTAGCTAGGGTGCGGAACAAGTGAGAAAAACCGCATAGGTAATACTTCTAAAATAGGAGGTTTGATATAGTATGGTGACTAAGTATAGTATGATATCTAGGTTGCGGTATAGGTAAGAGAAACCGCGTAGTTATCCCTCCCCGAAAAAAGGGGGGTATATTTGCATGGGGGGGAGGAGGTGGGAAGTTAAGTATTAAATGAGACATATCAGATAGTCGCACAATGTTAAGATGGGTGAGATAAGCCACTGTGTCCTGACTTAGAGTAATCAGGTTGCAATAAAGCTAAGCATTACATCAATGTGGGGGACTAATTGGGTATGAGTGAAGGCTATACTCAGTTCGTTGAAACCTAGGAGCCTAATATGGCATAGATAACAAGGAGAGTGCATAACTAGAGCTGAATATAGGGATGAGAAATTGGGCAGCTAGTTATAGTCGCAGGTCCAGCCTGCGTTAGAAAACAGGTCGTCCTGGGATACTGGAGACCCGCCTGTAAGATAGATATTAGTGGGTGAGACGGTCGCAGCACTCCTGTATATGCCTTCAAACAAGATTAACATTGAGATCACAAATATTTGTCAATTATATGCAACAATTATAGATAGAATACTGAAAACGTGTGCAAAACTTTAGGAAGGAATTGTGGTTGGAGTGCGGCATAGGAGAGACAGGCCACGTAGTCAACCCTCCTATAAAAGGCGGTCAATTATGATAGAGGTGGGGGGGGGGGGTGATGGTGTAAATAAGATATATAAAATAAGTAGCTTAGAAGCTGATTATGAGTGAGAGAGAGGGTAGTGGAATGGCTGTATTAAGTATCTTTGGAGTAAGGCTACTCAGCTCATCAACCCATTATTGGGTCCACGAGGAGAACAAACTTGGAGGGATATATATACTTAACTAATACCAAATCATAGGAGGTGCAATATATAAAAAAAAGGAATTAGTCTGAAATAAGGGCTATTCCAGCCCCTACCTAGACCTACATGACCATAATTTTAAGAAGCAAAAATCTATTAAGGTAGATTATACGACTAGGGGGTATGAAATTACTGTAATTTTAAACAAAACCTCTCCAGAACCTGCGAGCATATAGTAAACATGAGAGCGAGAGAAAGTGATGGCGAAATACATATGACATACTGTATTATGGGTATGTTACCTTGTTGTCAATTATGGAATTAAACAATATCAGACTGTTTCTATATACGGTCGTGCGATTAAATGCAATAATTAACCCAAACAGCAGGTATACATTAGAAAATCTTACCGTTTGGGCACGGGCCCTATACCCCACGGCAATATATAATTATATAGATAGTACCTGCCATCATTTTTAAGATGTACAAACCTGTAATATATTTGAGGGTTACAATACAGTAACAAGTTTCAACTTTAGTAGGAACTCTCGTCCTACCATCATGTGAATGTGCAGAACAGACAGCCTTGCTATAGTATAAGGAGGAGGTACAGTAGAAAAATCGCTTAACCATACACCAAATAACACAGTAAACTTGGCCTTTAAGATAATAACCATGAAAGAGCTATAACTTTAAATATGCAGTTAATAATGTTGAAAATAGACTTGTGGGAGAATAGAGCAAAGGGCAGAATATAACTAATATGTGAGTAGCTATTGAGCTTCTATATGGATGCTAACAGGAGGTGACAAGAGACATATGAACAAAACATATAACTCAGAGGAAAGGAAACATGTATAGAATCTGACATTCAAAAACAAAAGAGTATTAATTTCGATAACATTTGAAAGTTATTGTACATCAGCAAAGTCTCATATACTCAACCACTTACAGACCTGTAATGAAAATAAATTGTCCTGTACAAGCTTCTTCAAGTCTATAAGATAAGACTGTCATTCCACAATTTTAAGTCAATTTGCCATCAATTGTTTCATATAATGTGAGAAGCTTGGTAAGAACTAGGGGAAAATATGTACATTTGAAAATCATCCAATGCCAACCTTCCTGCCTTGACAGCGATCCACCATAGGAACATATGCAGACACTCCTGGGTTATGAGAGAGCTCATCAGCGTGAGCCCTCCCAGATGTATTCCACCTAAATACCTGGGTTGATGTGAGTGCCGGTCGGGCCCCATCAATATCGCCACTCCAGGGCCGCAATAAAGTGAAATGACCTTTTTTCGGTTTCAGCAGTAGCTGCCGCTGCGTGAGCCGTCCCGGTGCTTAAGTCTCTCCCCCGACTATGTGCAGAGTGGACTGCAGCCACAGCTCCAGCAAGCGCTTTACTGGGCTTCAGCACCTGGCCTGCTGAAGTCGGCCTCTGGAGAGGAGCCAAGCTTGAGACTGGCAGATACTCCCGCGTGGTTTCAGTGTCTCCTGTCAGCTCATCAATACCTGTAGGGGCGTCAAGCGGCAAAGATAGAGGTCCCATCGCCCTGTCATCTCTGCTGCACACTCCAACACAGTTGGAATCCAGGGGTGTAAAAGCTGCCTGAATGGAATCCAAAAAAGCTAGTCGGTGCTCCCATAGTAGTGATTCAAGCACCTCCAATATGGCGATGGGGTTCCCCATTGGGTCTCCGAGCAGAGCAGATGCAGACAGAATTGTTGAGGTGGAGGGTTGCAGCTGCAGTCGCTAAGTCAGATGCTTTAGCCTTTTAAGAATTGGTCAAGGTGGTAGCAAACCTCTGGGAAGTCTTGACATCGTATGCACACCAATTATGCTCCAATGGCGGCACTCAAGCCATGCTGTAGTTTACCCCGTAGTTTTCTTGGCAATCAAATATAGAGGATTCCCAAACACATTTCCTCAGCCAAAGGGTGCTAATTTTATAGATAGTGCTTGTGTTGAAAAGAGTATGTTGTTTTTGGGGTAGATTACCCTGAATTATTAGGCATTTGAAAGCTTATTATCAGGAGCTTCAGGGATCTGCGTCTTATCCCATTGCATGCTGGCTCCGCCCCCAATAAGGATATTTCTAACAGACCAGAGACGTTGCAAGCTAGCTTCCGCATGTCTTGCCCTCCGGATCTCCTTAAGGCCATCTGTGGCTCAGTGTATGGAGGTAATTAGTCTCATAGTGTCTAGCATGGACATAATTCTCTTTGCCAGGTTCCGTCTCAGACCGTTACAGCTGTGCATGCTGAGGCAGTGGAACGGCAATCTTTCGGATCTGTCTCAACAAATTTCCCTGGACAACCGGTCGAGAGAATCACTCTCTTGGTGGCTATGTCCAGATCATCTGTCCCGAGGGACATCCTTTCTAAGACCATCCTGGGAGATTGTGACTACAGACGCAAGTCTATCAAGATGGTGAGCTGTTTGGGGTGCCAAGAAAGCACAGGGCCTATGGTCTCAGGAGGAACGCTCCCTCCCGATCAACATTCTGGAACTTTGAGTAATCTTCAATGCTCTGAAGGTTTGGCCTCTGTTGGGTTTGTCCCAGTTTATCAAATTCCAATCAGACAATATAACCTTGGTGGCTTACATCAACCATCAGGGGGGGAACGAGAAGCTCGCTAGCAATGAGGGAAGTATCTCAGATTCTGGAGTGGGCGGAGGCCCACAACTGTTTCGCTGTCAAAGATCCACATTCCGGGTGTGGACAACTGGGAAGCGGATTTTCTCAGCTCAGGGGTGTAAATGAATCAGAAAGGGTTAAAAAAGAAATTTAATATAGAAATGTCCTTAAATACTTTGTGCTAAGTAGTTAAAGGGACACAAAACCCACATTTCTTTTTCATTATTCAGATAGAACATGCGATTTTAAGCAACTTTCTAATTTACTCCTATTATCAATGTTTCTTTATTCTCTTGCTATCTTTATTTGACAAAGTAGGAATGTAAGCTTAGGAGCCGGCCCATTTTTAGTTCAGCACCTGGGTAGCACTTGCTGATTGGTGGCTTTATTTATTTAATCTGTTTATATGAACCAACAGAGAACCTCAGTTTTCCATTACTCACATGGTTCTGAGCTTTAACCAAACTTAATTGTATTGCAGCAATGTTATGTTAGGCTCATAACCAGTCACATCTCCGGTAAATATAAAAAATATTAATTTGTTAAAATAATTGAGGCCCTGTGTTGGTTTATATAAACAGGATTACACTATTGTCTCCCTTTGTTTCCTTTTGAAGTGTTTGTGAATACAAAGGAAGGATTTGGGGACAAACTCTGGGACAGTGAATTCACCAATCTGTCATACTTTATTACTTTAAATTTCAAAATGTATATATATATTTTTTTCTTTTATCACGTTTGGTTTAAAAGAGAATTGAAGTTTCAGCAGTGCTCTATCCACTGTGCTTTATGCTTTACACTGTATTTTTTTTTCTTTTTTTGCAGTTTTCCATTTTATAATGACATTATGTAATAAAAAAGTCTCTGGGTTCATTATCAGTACAAATGCAAACAGGTTCTGCAATCTTCAACAAAGACTTTTTGTGATTAAAGTGATGGTAAATCCTAGCGTTTGTGAAACGCTAGGATTTACCAGTGGAACAAATAACGGGGACTTTCAGTCATGAAGTATAAAATACTTCATGCTGAAAGTTCCTTTATTTGTTTGAAGTGGTCGCCACACTGAGCACCTCAGGCTGCCCACGGTCGAACACTATTTTGCTGAGAGGTGACATTTCCACCTCTTAGCAAATAACCGTGCGGCCCAGCTTGGCACCAAGCCGGATAGCCCGCACAGCTATTGGCTAAGAGGTGGAAACGTCACCTGTCAGCAAAATAGCGACCGCTTCAAATAACTTTCAGTAGGAAGTATTTTATGCTTCATGACTAAAAGTCCCCTTTATTTGTTCCAATTGTAAATCCTAGCATTTAACAAACAATCACTTTAAGTCATGCAAAATATAAAATAAGAGACTTCTGCCAGTATTAGAATGTTCTGTAGTCTCTAATGCAGTTTTACGGCCCATATAAACCAAGTAGGCTGAGTTTTAATCTTGCATGGTCCGTGTGTCTGTCTCTTTGTCTTGTCAGGCCACTTTACTACCCAAAACACATTTATAAAAATGAAATTAAATACAAGAACATGTATATAACATGTATATAATCTTCAGATCAGCGTCATTTAAAATTCTGTATAAAAGTTATTTTGATATGTAACAAAACACATATTTGATATATATTTTGGTCTGGTAATAAAAACAGTATCAGTGCAAGTATAACAAATTCAGATTTGGCTGTTTTTCTCTTTTGCACATGGAAAGGCAGCATCAAAACCTCACCAGTTTATCTCCAGACCTCCAGTTGAGGAATACCCTACCCCATCTATATCAATGACAGTTTTTGGAGGGCTGCAACTGTTGTTTGTGTAAAACTCCCTATATGGCCATAAAAACATGGCAAATGTTTACCTTTTAAAAGTACACTCAAGTCTAAAGCAAACTTTCATGATTCAGATAGAGCAGCAATTTTAAACAACTTTCCAATTTACTTCCATTATCAATATGTGCACAGTCTTTTTATATTTACACTTTTTGAGTCGCCAACTCCTACTGAGCATGTGCAAGAATTCACAGAATATACAAACAGTATATGCATTTGTGATTGGCTAATGTCAGTCACATGATACAGGAGGAGAGGAAATAGGCATAACTTTGAAGTATACTGTAATTTACTGGTCCTTTCATAACAACTCTGAAAGTACTTTTTGTCAGGCTTTGTAGTTACCCCCAATCCCAACTAATGTGCTGCCAAATCTGTGTATACTTTTAAAAGTAATAAGCGTTTGCAAATCAGTGATTATTGAATCATTCTTATTTGAACCAAAAGTGATATGAAACCCAGAAATGTTCTTTTATGGTTCTGATGGAGCACACAATTTTAAAAAGGTTTCCAATTTACTTCTATTATCAAATTTGCCTCATTCCCATTTGTTAAAGAGATACCTAGATGTGTCTGGAGCACCACATGGCAGGATATAGTACTTCCATATAGTGCTCCGTACATGTGAATGCTCCTGAGCTTACATCCCTGTTTTTCAACAAAAGAGAATGAAGAAAATTTGATAAAAGACGTAAATTAGAGATTGGTTTAAAATTGCATCTGGATCATGAAAGAAAAGGATTGGGTTTCATGTCCCCTTTAATAGATATACTACTGTGCAGTCATTATATCTATTAACATAGACCAGTGCCGTCCAATGACTAAACTGGAACTGGCTGGGGGCCACATTACATTCTACTCTACTAATGCTAAAGATAATGTCTCTTAATAAAATTAGATTCTGATCACATTGTTCCTACATAGGAAGCCAGATGCATTTAATGAATAGATCTGTATATACAAGGCACATGTACAAACAATGGTACAGATGCACATTTGTATCTAATAATTGTGGAAATGCTTTTTTTGCAAACAGGTTATTGATGTCTGTTTTCTGCTAGGTGGTGGAGTGACTTGCAGGTCACACATTGAGCAGCCCTGGCATAAAGAGAGTTGCGACTCACCTCAGTTTGATTAGTTTGCCTTTGTGCCACGCCCATCAGGATCTGTGCAGTTATATCATAATATTTAGTGCATATATACTTATCTGCATCCGTTTATAAAGTCACTCTCTGCAAAATGCAATTATTTATACAGAATTATTGCATTTAGTTATTAGTTTCAAAGTATGGAAATATCTCCTATTCTTGTAATATTCCTCCCTCCAAACCTTTATTTAATGTATTTTGTCCCCTTTAGTTCAGTCAACTATTTTTGGCAGTAGCTTTCACGCCACACCTTCCAACCCCCCATCCTGGAAAGCTAATCCTGTAGGATTTGAAAGTGGCAGCAGACAGAGGTCTTCATCTGATCCGCCAGCTATTCACCCCCCTGTACCACCACTGCGTGTAACCTCCACCGCCACAAGTACGTTATTGTCTGTTTAAACAAATTGTCTATCCATTCATAATTTCTTCTAACTACTTGTGTGTGCGTGTGCACGTGTGTGTGTGTGCGTGTTTGGCTTCCACATCATTATAGCTTTGTTTTAGCTGTATAAATAGGCAGATTTATATGATACCTTGTGATTGGGCTTAATGAGCTTGACCAAGATTTCTTCTTATCTGTTACTAAACTGTAATCTTCTAATCAGAAGTAATCTTAACTGAGTAACATCTTGCCCTATATGTGTAACCCAGCACTCATTTTAACTAACAGATTAAAAGGTTTCTAACAGTCTTAGAAAAACAGTGACAAATGAGTCACAATTGATAGCTAATTTTGGATGGTGTAAGGTGCGCTCATTTTTGGTGGTAATTTTGTATAAAATAATAATTTATGTATTAAATGGGCATAACCATTAAAACTGAAATATGCGTTTTAAGAAGATAACAATTGTACATAAAAATGATTCTAGTAAAAGTTATCTCTGATTCAGTGAACATGTATATATGCTGCGCATTCCTTGTAGCACCGCGTACAAACACTGTGCGCACTCAGAGTCATAGAGCCAGTGCTGGCTTGTAAGTGCAATACGGGCCACTGTCTGCTTTACGAGAAGTCGTTGTGATTGCAAGTGCACTGGGCTCACATAGCATATGTAGATATGCCCCTGAAAGAGTAATAACTTTTACTAAAGCATTGTTTGCTGATACAATATATAAGTATATTGTAAAATAGCTTGTATTTAAAATTGATGTTCATCATTACATGTTTATTTAATATATGCCTTATAATTGAAGGAGCAGTAAAGTCTAAATTAAATGTTAAATAATTCAGATAGTGGAAGAAATTTTAAACAACTTTAAAACTTTAATTGAAGAGTAAACCTAGGTAGGTTAATAGGAGCTTAGGAGCATGCACATATCTGTAGTATTCTATGGCAACTATGTATAACTGTCCTATAAACAACTGCTGCCACGTGTTGACTTTACTGTCCTTTTAATCCGTGCAGTATAGATACTTTTGTATAGTAACATTTATTATACCGTCATGCTTAAATCCAGTGTTAGGTTAAACCAGTGATGTCTACTTCCTACTTGTATTTATTAGCGCTGCGGAATCTGTTGGCAATAACAGTAATAATAATTAGTCCTACTTCTCTCTTCTTCTTGAGCAATGCAGTCTTAAATAAAACAGCCACATAAAAGACTGAGCTATTGTTTAACTCATGTGTGGGCCAACGGGTTTAGCCTAACAGTTGTACAGTTAGTGAATATTATGTTAGCAACATATCCAGGTGATTGCTGAGATGCAGATAGTTCTAACTAGAAGACCATATTACTACAACACACAGAGTCCAGCACTCACAAGCTCTCAGCTAAGATTTAAAAGCAAAAATGGAAAGGTTAGTTACCGCATTTGGCCAAATGGGACAAGCCCAGGTACCACATCAAGATCCTTTCCAATACCTGGGACCCTAAAACAGCCACACAATGCAAGCTCTCAAATAGAAACAAACTGGGAACAAGAGAAGGGTGCACAGGCTTATGTAATCACCCTAGACATATACAAAACACGGAAGGGGACTGCACTCTCATACCGGACCGGGTACACATCCCATGACCCTGCAACATGCTCAGCCCTGAATACTCACGGGCACTCACAGGAAGCTGTGCTGTCCCCAGAGACACAGGCAGTTAACCCCAAACAGGTCTGGGTGCAAGAACCATAGGGAAAATTACAAAACAAATTAATACAACACACAGAGAAAGTCCAGCACTCACTCACACGCTCTCAGCTAAGATTTAAAAGCAAAAATGGAAAGGTTAGTTACTGCATTTGGCCAAATGGGACAAGCCCAGGTACCACATCAAGGTCCTTTCCAATACCTGGGACCCTAAAACAGTCACACAATGCAAGCTCTCAAATCCAAACAAACTGGGAACACGAGAAGGGTGCACAGGCATATGTAATCTCCCTAGACATATACAAAACACGGAAGGGGACTGCACTCTCATACCGGACCGGGTACACATCCCATGACCCTGCAACACGCTCAGCCCTAGGTGCTCACAGGCACTCACAGGAAGCTGTGCTGTCCCCAGAGTCACAGGCAGTTAACCCCAGAAGACCATATTATATATATACCGGTATATCAGCAGGGGCGTATTTAGGTTTTGTGCTGCCCTAGGCACTCAGAATCCTGCTAAGACAGATAATGATCTATATGCATTTAAAGTTATTGTGCACACTGATTTTTGACACAACACACACACAAAAACAGAGCCAACCAATTAGCATTTAAAGCAGGCACAGAAAGAATAATAGTAAGTATTCACTGCTCAGCTCACTCAGTCATACCTGTTAGTATTGTGCAGCTTTATTGACAGAAAGTCAGTTTATAGAAATACATGTGGACTTTAAAATTTAAAGTCGACTCCACATGTATTTCTATAAACTGACTTTCTGTCAATAAAGCTGCACAATACTAACAGGTATGACTGAGTGAGCTGAGCAGTGAGTACTTACTATTATTCTTTCTGTGCCTGCCCGCCGGGTCACCCCCCCCTCCTCTCCAGTCCTCCCGCCGGGTCACCCCCTCCTCACCAATCCTCTCTGTTTTAGGTTCCAGTCCGATGCGATCCCACTCACAGCCGCTCCTCACTGCCCTGGAAGGGAGATCACATGCGCACGTGCGTGTCTCCCTCCATCCATGTGCGGCAACTGTGAGCGGGCAGAAGTTAAGAAACGTCGCGTGACCTTGGCAAAAGACCGGGTCACGTGACCGCCAAAAAAAAATGTAAAATTTTAGCAAAAAAAAAAATATGCAGGTACCCGGGCCGCCCCCCCCCCCCCCCTATCTGCAAAACTAGGCACCGGCCTTGTTGGCCTAGGCATAAATACGCCCCCGGGTGTGTATATATACATACATATACGTTGAATGGAGTAGCCGTGTTAGTCTAGAGATTTAGATATCAAAATAACAAGAGTATTGCATTGAGCAATGATACTTTTCATTGGACTAGCTATACATTTATAAGATGACAAGCTTTCGGAAGAGTGTCTTCCTTTTTCAAGTCCGAAGCAATACTTTGGAGTAAGACATTCTTCCGAAAGCTTGTCATCTTATAAATGTATAGTTAGTCCAATAAAAAAGTATCATTGCTCAATGCAATACTCTTGTTATTTTGATATATATATATATATATCCAGGCAAATAGAGTATGTGTTTTTGTAGTTTGGGTATTACATTCTAAACATTAACATCTGCTGTGAAAAGTCTTGTGAATTAAACTGTCATGTACACAAACAGTATTCATGTCATGCAAACACTGTGTATGTGTGCCTCTGTGTGTGTGTGTGTGTGTGTGTGTGTATATATATATATATATATATATATATATATATATATATATATTTGTGTGTGTGTGTGTGTGTATATATGTGTGTGTATATAAATATATTTAATTTTCTTTGAAAAAATAATGTGTCAATCTCTGCTTTTAGACCAACCGCCACCTCCAGTCGCTAAGACGGCCAGCGTTATGGAAGCACTAAGCCAGCAGTCAAAACAGATGCCTGCGCCACCAATTCCACAAAACAAACCTGTTCCTCCGCCTGTACCACCTCAGCCGCCAAATCGTATTTCACAAAAAAAGCCTGTGCCCGGGTAATATGTCATAATACTAGAAATAAATTATTTAATAACAATATAATATTAAAACTATATACCATTTACTTGATCTAGAACGTGTGGCAGTGACTTTGTTCAAGGGTAAGTCATGGCCATATTTTGGCACATATTGTTAATGCCCTTGCCTATGGCATATCAGTTTAAGATGGGGTGAATTGTCAGATTCTTTTAGGAGCTTGCCTCTCCCAAGTATTTTTTTGTTATAGTTTTTGAAGCAATCCATTGGCATTAAGCTAAGTTACTACTGTATCTGAAGTCAAGTGGGAAGTCATTATAGCGCCTCCAAATGGTCTATTGAATTGCCCCTTCTATCCTTTTTGATGTAATGTACAGTGTTACTCATAATTTTAATGTTTTGATAATGGAATACATAAAGGCCATGGCTGGGACACAGATTTATCTGTGTGATGACATTAGGAAACCTAAATATACTGTACCTCTGTGAGGAGCTAAGATCTGGAGGTTCTGTCTCAGTAGGTGACAAACACGCATCCTGTAGCTTCTTCATGTGCAGTTTATCTGTAGCCAAAACATGTTTTTAAACTGTGTTACAAATCATTTTTGTCCGTGTAGTGACCATAGATTATGTAATAATGCTAATTGCAATGGTTGGCACATTTGTTTGATGTTTAGGAGCCTCCAGAATATGGAGATGACAGGGATGATTTATATAGGAGTGTATGTATAAGAATCAAGAAAGCTATAAGCCAGAATTAGAATTTTAGGAGAATGATATGACGTTCTGCTAATTATGGACTTTTGTGTTTTTATTGTTTCTCAACAGGACAGATAAACCCACTGCAGTGACAAAGCCCCCAATTACAGGTTCATCATCATTACAGGCTCCTAGTGAGTATTGCATTTGTATTCACGTTGTCCTTGTGATGTAAAACCAGGGATCAAGTCCTACAAAACAAAGTGTGGGAACTCGCCGAAACTTCCACCCACCCTCACAATTAATATTGTTTTTTATATATATATATACACACACACACTGTATTTGTGTGTATATAATCTATACACTTTGGTTAATGAAAGAAAATTAAAACCAATGAAGGGTTGCCTTTGGGCCTGAGAATCCTCCTATGTCACAGAGTCTCACCCACTTAAGGTGCAATAGTCCTATTTCTGCTGAGAGGAGCTAAATAACCCTAAGGCAAACCACGCAGAAATGTTAGCACCATGTGTTCCGCACAGTGCAGGGTGATAACACAACAGGACCGCTGACAGGCTTGAATTTAGTGTATTACAGCACTGTGGAATATGTTGGTGCTTAATAAATAAAGTATAATAATAATAATATTGTAGGAAGTGTTACTGCCCATTACTACAGGATCTCACTTTCCCTCTAATCAGACTGTGGTACAGCTCCTCCCACCACCAGCAGCAGTGTTTACTGAAGCATTTCTGCTCTCTCATCCAGAGGGAACTTAGTTCCTCCTGCAAAAATAGTGCCGGAACTCCGTTCCCATGCGTTCCCGCTCGACTTGACCCCTGTGTAAATTAGATGCGTAACATAAGCAAGATGAACATTGGTTATCAGCATTTTAAAAACTGGCTCATTAATTAGGTATAAATGTGCCATACATAGTGAACATAACCCCTTCCTTGTATTTAAAGGGACAATAAAGTCATAATTAGACATTCATGATTCAGACAGAGAATACAATTTTAAACAAGTTTCCAATTTACTTCTATTATTTCATTTGCTTCCTTTTCTTGTTATCATTTGCTAAAATGTTTATCTAGGTAAGCTCAAGAGCAGCAAAGAATCTAGGTTCTATCTTCTGATTGGTGGCTGCATATATATACTGATTGTCATTGGCTCACCCATGTGTTCAGTTAGAAACCAGTAGTGCATTGCTGCTCCTTTAACAAATGATAACAAAAGAATGAAGACAATTTGATAATAGAAGTAAACTGGAAAATTGTTTAAAATTATATGTTCCACCTAAATCATGAAAGAAAAATTTTGGGTTTCATTTCCATTTTAAGATTATGGCAATAGAATTTATATAGTAGATCACAAAACATTCTGTACATTCCCTTCACAAAACGTAATCTTTTTGGTTGTATCTCTTCTCCAATCACCTCAGCTACAGGAGACGCATCCTCTGACACAGCACTCTCACAGTCTGGACCAAAACCCACAGCCCCAGTAATGCCACCTGCACCAATGCCTCGGAAATCTCAGATGGCAAGTATTAGCTTCAGTCGCAGCCATTAATATAGAATCAAAAATGACTTGCTCAACCTAATATGTTTGTGTAAGAAATACACCTGTAATACTAAATCAAGCTATTATATAGAAAAAACGCACATCCATTTGCCGTAACTGTTTTGTGTGAGTGTCTTGCAGCTGCTCCAGCTATTGCGTTAAGTGATTTTATGTCATTAGAAATATAGCAGCCAGTTTTACTGCAGTCATTCATTTTAATTTGCTGAGACAGCTGAATAAATTCCCAGTTATAATCTCAATAAGGCTTGCTATGCACAGTGTTATGCACAGTGATGTTTATGAGAGTTCTGCTCAGAGTTTATATAAATTATCTGTCCTCCTTCAGGTAAAAGTAAAGACTAAGAGGGTAAAGGCAATATACAACTGCATGGCCGACAACCCGGATGAGCTCACTTTTTTAGAGGGGGAAATCATTGTGGTGGATGGAGAAGAAGACCAGGAGTGGTGGGTGAGTATGGAGGCCAAAAATAAGTATAATCTGTTGCTTCTCTAGAGCATCTGAATAAAGATAAAATAGTTATTTGGTTAAAGAGACAGTCAACACCAAACTAGTTTAAAAAGATAAATGATCCCTTTATTACCCTATCCCCAGTTTTGCATTGCCAACACAGTTATATTATTACTTTTTACCTCTGTAATTACCTTGTATCTAAGCTTCTGCAGACTTCCCCCTTATTTTAGTTATTTTGACAGACTTGCATTTTAGCCAATCAGTGCTGACTCCTAGGCAATTCCACGTGCGTGAGCACAATGTTATCTATGCCCTGAGATAAGAGGCGGCAGAAATTAACATATGAGTCTACCTAGGTTTAGCTTTTAACACAGAATACCAAGAGAACAAAGCAAATTTCATGATAAAAGTAAATTAGAAAATTGCGTGACCTATATGAACCATAAACGTTTAATTTCGACTAGACTGTCCCAAGTAAGAAGTAAGCTTGTAAATATATGTTATAGGACTTGGTTGTTGCACAGAACTTCAGAAACTAGCTAAGATGCTCACAGTGTACTCAATGTGCAGACAAATAACTGATGTATCTAGATGTTAGGGCTAATTAATTATAATGTTTGATATTCAATAAATTGATTTTTTATACCATATCGGTGTGTGCCAAGTGTTGTGAAGATTTTAACCCCTTAATGACCATGGGGTACCCTGTATGTTGCTGGTTGTTAAGTGTTTTCTTTTTTATAATACCCTCACTCCTTCCTGGTGGTCACCGGAAATAATGAAATCCCCATAGAAAGACCATCAACGTACAGGGTACGTCGCTGGTTTCTTAAGGGATCAAACAACTTTCCAATTTACTTCTATTATCTAATTTGCATGTTTCTATTGATATCCTTTGTTGAAAATGATATCTAAATAGGCTCAGTAGCTGCTAATTGGTGGCTGCACATAGATCCCTCATGTGATTGGCTCACCCATGTGTATTGCTATTACTTCAATAAAGGATACCTAAAGAATGAAGCAAATTAGTTAATAGAAGTAAATTGAAATGTTGTTTAAAATTGTATTCTCTATCTGAATTAAGAAAGAAAAAAATTGGGTTTCATGTCCCTTTAAGTATCGTGTTACGCTTAAATGGACAATATAATGAAAGGGGTTAGGTATAAAGGACATGAGGCTCAAAATGTTTCTCTCATAATACAAATAGTGTAAAAAGTAAATGTTCCAATATACTTCTATTATCAAATTTAGTTCTCTCTCTTGGTATCCTTTGTAGGCTCAGGAGCAGCAGTTTTGCAAGAGTGCTTTTAATATTCATTCTTGCAAAACTGCTGCCATATAGTGCTCCAGTCATGTGCACTCTACCTACCCAGGTATTCTCTTCAACAAAGGACACCATGCGTACAAACTACATTTGTTAAAAGAAGTAAATTGGAAATGTTCTTTAAATTGTGTGCTCTCTCTGCATCAGGAAAAGACATTTGGATTTCATGTTGCTCTTGCTTAGGACCTCTATAACCACCATAACCTCTTTACATATTTAATGGGACCTTATTGCTGTCCTATTTGTAGCCTCCCCTTTATCTTATAGAAACTCTCTTTAGCTTCTCTCACTCCCTTCCCTTAGTAGTTTAATGTCTTGTGGACACATTCAGCCCTATATTAATGCCAATCTGATTGCCTTTTTTTAATTATGGGACGTTATTTGTAGAATGGGGCAGTATTTATTTTAGTGAAAAAGAACTAAAATCACTTTAGAGCAATGCCTTTTAAGGGCTATTGCTATATAATTTAGTTTAGTGTTTTTTTTTATTTTGGGGTATTTTTTTTAACTGGTCTTTAGTTTAAAGGGACAGTCTACGCCAGAATTTTTAATGTTTAAAAAGATAGATAATCCTTTTATTAACATTCTCCAGTTTTGCATAACCAACACTGCTATATTAATATACTTTTTACCTCTGTGATTACCTTGTATATAAGTCTCTGCAGACTGCCCCTTATTTCAATTCTTTTGACAAACATACATTTTAGCCAACCAGTGCTGGCTCATAAATAACTTCACGTGAGTGAGCATAATGTTATCTATATGACACACATGAACTAGCGCTGTCTAGCTGTGAAAAACTGTTCAAATGCACTGAGATAAGAGGCAGCCTTCAGGGGCTTAGAAATTAGCATATGAGCCTACCTAGGTTTAGCTTTCAACAAAGAATACCAAGAGAATAAAGCATATTTAATGATCAAATTAAATTGGAAAGTTGCTTAAAAGTGCATGCCCTATCTGAATCATGAAAGTTTAACATTTTGACTAGACTGTTCCTTTAAGAAAAGGCATAGCTGTATTCTTTTTGTTGTGGTAATTTGTTTTTTGTTTTTAATGGTAGGGTTTTTTTTTTTCTTGTGATGTGTTTTGTGATTTTTTTTCTGGTCAGGATAGTTGTTGTTTTTTTGTGGGTTAAGAAGTTTGGTTATTTCTTTTCATAAGGCAGGGAGAGTCCCACAACTTCATTCCTTACTGTTGGGAAAATATAACACCTGGCCACAAGGAGGCGGCAAAAACACCCTAGCCAAAAGCTTAAATATCCCTCCCACTTCCCCTATCCCCCCAGTCATTCTTTGCCTTTCGTCACTAGAGGAGGATGGCAGAGAAGTGTCAGAAGATTCGGATAGTCCTTAATGGGTATGTTCCCTTCAAGAGAGGACTGGAGTTTTAAGTAATCACATAAACCTCTCAGTGAGAGTATTGATGAAAGTTAGTCTGGAGATGCAGGGAAAGTTTTTCTGCGAAGCCATCCAGACTATATATCCAACAACATGAAGAAAAATACACAGGTAGCACTCTAAATGGAGCAACAGCACCTTTATTGAGCTCAATAAAGGTGCTGTTGCTCCATTTAGAGTGCTTCATGTGTATTTTTCTTCATATTATATGCTGGGACTTTGGAAAGGGTGGTCCCTCAGGTGTGCACCTACATCCACCTTAAAGTGATTTAAAGGGACATTCCTATGAAGTTAGTGCTGGTCCTGTGACTTTTTTACTATATATCCAACAACTCCTTAGTGATCAGTGTTAACGAGCTTGCTTTTCCACACTCAGGTCCCTGTCAGAGCATCGCTACAGGGCTGTCACACATGAGAGGCTGTATCTGTTCCACAGCACAGATCCTGGAGGGTAAGTCCCCTTTATTGTTATAGCAGGGGCACCTTATATAGGGTCACAGTGTGACTCCTCTATACCTCAGTAGGATCAAGTGTTAATATCTCCTCAGTGGGAGTTTATTGGGAACAGTTTGGGGAGTTTATATATTGCTTTAACATTTGTGAAAAACGTTTTCAGGGCTCATTTAGACTGGAACAGGCAGGTTTCACTTTCACTTTGTAAGTTGCATAGCTCCTAATAGGTTTGCGCACTTTTTTCATAGCAGGGGAGGTCCTGTCCTTGCGCACCATGTGACCCGGTGCAGCTTCATTCACTTCCTTATCGATCCTGCTGCAGACAGCACTACCTGAGGAAACTTGTCTAGGTCTAGGAGGTGGTGAGTGCCCCAGCCATTGGTTTTTTAAGGGTGCCTTTCTATATTTAAAATGATTATTTTTTATAGGTTTTTCTTTCTACTGTGGGATTACATACCTACTATGGAGGACTCTAATAATAAATTAGAAGGTTCCATTCCTTCTGTAGGGATTAATAATACCTCCTTATATTGTGAGGAGGCCGTGGTTTGCCCGCCTGCTCAATTTTGCCTGGGTACTGTTTTAAAGTCTAAAAAGGGAACTAAGTCTGCTATTAACCCTAGAGCAATTAATCCCTCTGAGTCACCAACCTCTCAGGATTCTGTGACCCGAGAGATTACTACCCTTTCTACCCTAACCGATTCACATGCAGTTCACCGCGGCACAGCTATTTCTCCGTCTGGAGGGGGCCTTTTTCCTGCGGACTTTACTGCACAGTTACAATTAGCGGTGTCTGCGGCCCTGAGTGCTCTACCTATCTCTCAGAAATGTAAGAGAAAGGTTAAACACAGTTCTCCTGTTTTAGATTACTCTAATTTCCAATCGGATCTAGCGAGTATGTCCCAGCTATCCGAGGATGAGTTGACCTCTGTGGCGTCAGAGGGTGAACTTTCGGAGACTTCTATTACTAAATCTCCTCCGGTGGAGGAACCCTCTTTTAGATTTAAAATTGAACATCTGCGTTTTTTACTGAAGGAAGCCCTGTCTACGCTAGAGGTTCCAGAGGCTAAGCTACCTGAGGAACCTAAGATCCCTAAATTTGATAGGGTTTATGAAGACATGAAGGTCCCACAAACTTTTCCGGTACCAGTTTGTATGGCGAACATTATTAGTTACAAATTGGAAAAAATTGGAACATCCTTTTCTCCCTTTGCTACGTTAAAAAAAAAAAAATTCCCGGCCCCTGACTCTCAATTAGAGCTGTGGGGCTCCATTCCTAAAGTGGATGGCGCCATTTCGACGCTAGCTAAGTGTACTACTACTATCCCTCTTGAGGATAGCTCTTCCTTTAGAGAACCTATGGTTAAGAAGTTTAAAACTTTTCTAAGGAAAATGTTCCAGCACGCAGGATTTTTATTTCAACTGGCGTCACCGGTGCCCGGGGCCGCCACCTACTGGTGTTACTCCCTGTCTGAACGTATGGAGGTGGAGTCTCCCCTCGAGGATATTAAGGAGAGAATTAAAGCTCTAAGAGTAGCTAATTCTTTCATCTGTGATGTGAATATGCAGATTATTCGCCTGAATGCTTAAGGTTTTGCAGTCCTAGCCCACAGGGCTTTCTGGTTGAAGTCTTGGTCTGCGGATATGACTTCTAAATCCAGACTCCTTTCTCTTGCTTTCAAGGGGAAGATCTTATTCTGACCAGGTCTGGACTCTATCATCTCTAAGTCTAATGGAGGGAAAGGTGCCTTCCTACCTCAGGATAAGAAGAACAGACCTAAGGGACGGCAGTCCTCTAATTTTTGCTTCTTTCTTTCAGACAAATCCCAAAATCTCAATCTTCATCGAAACCCCAGCAGCCCAAGAGCACTTGGAAGCCTGCTCAGTCCTGGAACAAGTCCAATCAGACAAAGAAGCCCGCCAATAACAAATCGGTATGAAGGGGCGGCCCCCGATCCGGGATCGGATAGAGTAGGGGGCAGATTGTCGCTTTTCTCAGACGCTTGGTTTCAGGATCCTTGGGTTCTCGAAGTCGTATATCAGGGATACCGGATAGGATTCAAATCCTTATCCGCAGATTCTTACTCTCCTGACTGTCTACAAGACCAGAGAAGAGGACAACCTTTTTAGATTGTGTACGGGATCTAGTCTCCTTAGGAGTAATTATCCCGATACCTGCATCAGAAAGAGGTCTGGGGCTCTATTCAAGCCTCTTTGTGGTTCCCAAAAAGGAGGAAACTTTTAGTGTCGCCTCCTTCAAGATGGAGACTATAAGATCAATCCTTCCCCTGGTTCAGTAAGGACAGTTTATGACAACCATAGATCTGAAGGATGCAAACCTTCACGTTTCGATCCACAGGGATCATTTCCAGTTCCTAAGGTTCGCCTTTCTGAATCAGTACTTCCAGTTCATAGCACTTCCGTTTGGCTTAGCTACTGCTCCAAGGATATTCACAAAGGTTCTGGTGGCTCTTCTAGCCGTGGCCAGAACCCAAGGTATAGCAGTAGCTCCTTACCTGGACGATATCTTGGTACAGGCACCATCTTTTCGTCTAGCAAGGGATCACTCAGATTTTCTTCTAAGTCTTCTTCAGGCACATGGATGTAAGATAAACTTGGAAAAGAGTTATCTTACTGCAGATACCAGTGAATTTCCTGGGCACAGTTGTAGACTTGGTGTCCATGAAGATCTTTCTAACAGATCAGAGAGAGTTGCAAGCTAACAACACAAGAACCAGTTGATCATACCTAGGTATCCAACAATAGGGGGCGCTATTATAGAGAAAAATGTATATATTGGCAATTTTTAGTATACAACAAATGACATTTGATATACATACATATGACTCTTAAAGATGGTAACTTAACTGAGTCCTTGACTTAAAAAAAATTGCTTAAGCCAATATTCATTAAAGTCCAGAAAATCTGTGAAAAAGAATCACAAAAAAGAGAGGGTGCCTCCTAGTGCAATATTGCAAGATAAATGGCACAGATAAAAAAAAAGGTGAAGATTGAATACTCACAAAAGAAGCAGCACCTATGTGCTGATTGAGACAGGCTGGGGAATCGCAGTGACCCAGCTACACTGATCCTGTAGCAGGATGATGAATTCCAATGTGTCCAAACGTAAAATCTGTAAGATGGAATCACAAAGAAAGGGCGCCTCCTAGTGCAATATTGCAATATAAATGGCACAAATAATCAAATGTGAAAATAATATACTCTCAAAGAAAGCAGCACCTATGTGCTGATTGAGACAAGCTGGGGAATCACAGTAACCCAACTACACTGATACTGCAGCAGAATGTTGTTTTCCAGTGTATCTAATAAACAGGCTTAGGCTTCCATAAAAAAAAAAAATTATTGTCCAATTGTTAAAAATTCCAGGGATATAAACCCCAGTACATAAAAACCAATGTTAAAAACAGTTGCAACGCGTTTCTCAGCCAAACTGGCTGTTTCCTCAGGCATCTGTTGGACTAGTGGAAGCTTATGCCTTTTAAACTATACCTAACCCTAATAAACCCTCCCACGCCATGTGCAGGTAATTAGTTGTAATTAAGGGGTTACTATGACAACCTGATTTGCTTCTAATGGTGAAGGTTTCTCCATTTGCATACATAAAAGAAAATGAAAAATAAGAGCCATTTCTGCAATGCCTTTGATGATTCATAAATTCATTACCATCCATACTACTGTATTTAAATCATTCATATAGAATGTGCAAACAAATGAATAAATACAAATCCAATATGTAATAAATATGAAAAACCCTAGGGCACACTATCAATACAGGGTAGATCTACTGAAAATACATCTAATCAATTTCTATGTGAACATTGCAAAGCTGTACCAGTATGTCAGGTTAACCAACTTTGTAATAGTTGTATACCTTAACTCATAAGTCAGCCTGCAGCCTTTTTTCCTACTAAGGGTCTCTGCCCTGCTCCAGTATACATTACTAGCAGAGCTAATACACATTTTACCCCAGAATGTAATTATTTTTTTTACACAGAGCTATGACAGAGTTTTTGGCAACTATCCCAAAACCAAGTAAGCATAAGCACAAATCAGGGGATATGGCTACAACTTATATTGCAAATATGCAGGCATCCTCTCCTCAGACTTAGATACCTCCAGAGTTCAGATTCTTACTCAGATGGAACATTGTCCTCTGAGGACCAAGACACAGCTCCTGATACAGAATTTGACTCCTCTCTCAGTTTTAAGGTGGAACATATTCGGTCTTTATTACATGAGGTTCTAATGACTTTAGGACTTTGAGCCAAAAACTACTGAGGACTAACCTGTCAATTAGTTGAATGTTATTTTCAAAGCTCCTCCCAAGACCACTAAAGTGTTTCAGGTCCCTGATTTGGTTTCCAATTGCCAAGGAATGGAAAAAGCCTGGTAATTATGGGAAACTATTCCCAAAGTTTATGGAGCTATTTCTACGTTGGCAAGGCATACTACTATTCCACTTGAAGATAGTACTTCTTTCAGAGATCCAATGGAGCGCAAATTAGAGTTCTTTCTAAGAAGACTATTTCTTCAATCAGGAATTCTACTGAAACCAGCATTGGCTATACCCTGTGTGACTGGTGCCGCAGGTTTAAGGTCAGATTCCTTTTCTCGGTTAGCTGCTAAACCATTTTCTGCAGAAAATATTCAGAATTGCATTAAGGCTCTTGAGATGCCTACTGCTTTAATTTGTGACACAGATTAATGTCAAGAATATTTCCCTTGCAGTCCTGAAAAGAAGGGCCTCATAGCTAAAGTCTTGGTCTGCTGACATGGTGTCTGAGAACAGATTCTTTTCTCTTTCCTTCCAGGCAAAGATCCTTTGGTGGTAAAGGAGCCTTTTTTCCTCAGGATAAGGGATCTAAAGGAAAGAATAGGCCAGGAAACCGCTTTCGTTCCTTTCGCTTCTCAAAAGATCAGAAGTCTTTCTCCTCTCAGAAGGCAGAATCCTCATAGCTTGCCTGGAAACCTGGATCTTCTTGGGCCAAAAATAAGCAAAACAAGAACTTTGATCCCAATTTTAAATCTGCATGAAGATACAGTCCCTGAACAAGAACCTGTTCTGGTAGGGAATAGATTGTCTTTTTCAGAAGGCCATGATTTCGTTCAGTACCATTGGGTTCTAAACATAATTTCCCAAGGTTCCAGAATATGTTTTCCATCCAAGCCCCTGAAGGCAGCTTCCTTTATTCAATGTGTTCAGGATCTGGAACAGATTGGAGTAATTTTGCAAGTACCTGTCTCAGAACATGGACAGGGTTTTTATTCCAAACTCTTCATTGTTCCAACGAAGGAAGGTACATCATACTATCTTGGACTTAAAAACCTTAAACAATTCACACTATTTTACCCTTATTCCAACAGACTCAGTTCATGTCCACTATAGACCTCAAGGACCCATACCTTCATTGCGCTATTCACAACGATCATCATCAGTTTCTAAGGTTTGTTGCCCTGCCATTTGTTCTTCCCTCAGCTCCCCACATGTTTACAAAGGTGTTGGGTGCTTTGTTGGCAGTAGTCATTGTTCAGTGTATATTGCTTGCTCCTTATCTGGACAACATCTTAGTCTAACTAAGCCCTCTCTGTCTTTATCAATGGCTCTTATCCTTTATTTAGGATCATGGCTGGAGAATAAATGTTCCATAGATTCAGTCTCAATGTGCCTTTCCTTAACAGAATCTATGCAGGAATTATCCCAGATTCTAGTTTGGGCAGAACAGAATCAGTAATTCCCATTTCAAAAGTGAAAAATTGGGAGGCGGACTATCTCAGCTGACAGTCCGTTCACCCAGGAGAGTGGTCTCTCCATCAGAAGACTTTCGATCAGCTAGTTGCAGGTGGGATCCAGATTTAGTCCTGATGACTTCACAACTGAACAACAAACTGCTAGCATATTGTGCCAGATCCAGAGACCCAAGTGTTCAGATGATAGATGCCTTAGTGTGTCCATGGAACTTTCGCCTAGCCTACCTGTTCCCTCCATTTGTTTTTTTTTCCAAGAGTCATTGCTTGAAATAAACAGGAGTTGGCATCAATAATCCTGATAGCTCCAGCTTGGCCCCCGCATAACCTGGTATGCAGACTGGAGTCAGATGTCCAGTTTCCCTCCTTGCCTTCTTCCTCATAGATAAGATCACTTGTCTCAAGGTCCTCTCTTCCATCCAATTGTTAAATCTCTAAATTTGATGGTGTTAAGGTTGAACGCTTAATTATGAAGCATAGAGGATTCTCTGATTGTGTTATTGACACTCCTTTTCAGTCCAGGAAGCCAGTTACCCAAGGATTCTTCAGTTTCTTCAAGATGGACTAGACAAGGGATTGTCTGCTAGTTCCTTGAAGGGCCACATTTCAGCTTTAACAGTTGAATTTCACAAGAGATTAGCCAAACTTCCTGATGCTTAAACCTTTGTTCAAACTTTAAAGAGAATCAGGCCAATGGTTAGACCTATTTCTCCTCCGTAGAATTTACGTTTGGTTCTCTCAGTTCTTCCGAGTCTTTGTTTTGAACCTATACACAGCATAGATATTGAACTTTTGTCCTGGAAAGTTCTTTTCTTTCATACAGGTGGTAAGGGCGCACGATCCATTACTACTGGGAATTATTCTTCCTTACCACCAGGAGGAAACAAAGATTCCCAAAACCCCAAGTGATTCTTCAGTGAGAGGGGTTTTCAGTCTATGTTGAAGCCTGTTTTCCCCTCAGAGTACAGTGTTTGTCAGAGGGATTATGAGATATGGTTAGTTTCCAAAAGTACAACATTAGAGGCTTGTAAAGGATACATTTTCTTGAATCTTGCAGAAGGATTAAAAAGAATATATCTGGTTTAGCCCAAACTCTGGAAATAATCTCAGAGACTGCATCAGGAATAGGAAATACACTGGGGATTTAACCATAAGTACAAAAACATATTTAAACAGTCTTTAATCTCTAAAGTATGCAAAATTTATTTAAAAAAAGAAAGAATATGCTCAATTTTAAACGACTAAGTAAATGTTTCAGATTCATGATCAGAGGTAAACTCCTGATTATCAGAAAAAAACCTCTCCCTCTGAGGACATAACAGCTTCATGGCTAGAAACGATAACCTCAGCAGGCTTAGAGCTAGTAGAAGGTAAATTCTGAACTGACCTTTTACGCTTACTTGAAAGAGGCATGGCCGCCAACATTTCAGTCACAGTAGATCGTATGAAATCCATGACTCCAATGGGATTGACCTATAAGGAACAAACAGAAGGAGCAGTAACACCTTAAGATGCAAGAGCTGCATTAGATTGGTTGGGATGCATCAAAATATGAAATACATTTATTGCATAATTTAGCTGGAGATAAAAACAGCTAGTTTACAACACACATATTTAACACCGGTAGGAAAGTGTTCAAATGACCCAGCTTCTAAGGCAGTTTTAGGAACAGAGTCAGAAGGCTCCATAACTGCAGGAAATTTCAACAGAAGTTAAATGCAGAATAAAACAAGAAAACAGCTAAGCGGTAATATCCGCATTAGAAGAGCTCTTAAAGAAAGGGAAACACTTACCCCTTCTGAAAGAAACCCTTAAAAACGTACAAATTCAAAAATAATTAAAGCGGAAATTTGGTGGCACACAGGACACCTGGTACCTAAATAGCGTACTTATGAGAGGAAGCATGCATCAATCTGGCATCATATAAAGAAAAATTTACATTATAAGGCCGACGCATGCAGGCCCGAAAGCACATGAAAAAATCCATCGTGAGTCAAAAAATATACGCGTGCAAAAATCTGTTTAGCATTAAAAAATGTATGTAGCCGAAAAAATGACGCATATTTATAAATACTTAATTAAAAAAAACTGTTTTTAAAGAGGAATTATCTTAAAAATATATATATAACTGTCCCAATGTAATATACATTTGTAATATATTTATATAACAATAATCTAAAAGGCTTATAGAGTGCCAATAATATAAAAACAAACTTATCTCCTCTTCTGAGGACAGTTATGGACATTTCTAACCGAGCTGATCAGGTAACAATTTCATATGATTAAACGTTCCTTTAAAAGGCTATAATAATCGAAAAATTACATGGTGTTCTTCGTTAGAACATGCAACTTTAAGACTAGCAACCCTGCACTACCGCAAATGGGTTAAACACATAGTAGAAGTACCCCTTGTGACCCACAAAGCACTGAAGCTTCATAACGGATGCATCCCCCATTATGCCAGCCACATATATAACTGACACCATGCCCACAGTATGCACAGGTGAGTCCTCACATGAGGGACTTGGAGAGTGATTAGTTTGGCTGCTGCATCTACTATTTTTGTACAATATGAACATTTTTTGGTTCTTCCTAAAACCAACATTGTTTTAACCCATTAACCCCTTAATGACCACAGCACTTTTCCATTTTCTGTCCGTTTGGGACCAAGGCTATTTTTACATTTTTGCGGTGTTTGTGTTTAGCTGTAATTTTCTTCTTACTCATTTACTGTACCCACACATATTATATACCGTTTTTCTCGCCATTAAATGGACTTTCTAAAGATGCCATTATTTTTATCATATCTTATAATTTACTATAAAAAAAAATTATAAAATATGAGGAAAAAAATTGAAAAAAAACACACTTTTTCTAACTATGACCCCCAAAATCTGTTACACATCTACAACCACCAAAAAATACCCGTGCTATATAGTTTCTAAATTTTGTCCTGAGTTTAGAAATACCCAATGTTTATATGTTCTTTGCTTTTTTTGTAAGTTATAGGGCCATAAATACAAGTAGCACTTTGCTATTTCCAAACCATTAATTTTCAAAATTAGCGCTAGTTACATTAGAACACTAATATCTTTCAGGAATCTCTGAATATCCATTGACATGTATATATTTTTTTTAATAGACATCCCAAAGTATTCATCTAGGCCCATTTTGGTATATTTCATGCCACCATTTCACCGCCAAATGCGATTAAATACAAAAAATCGTTCACTTTTTTAATAATTTTTTCACAAACTTTTGGTTTCTCACTGAAATTATTTACAAACAGCTTGTGCAATTATGGCTTAAATGGTTGTAAATTCTTCTCTGGGATCCCCTTTGTTCAGAAATAGCAGACATATATGGCTTTGGCGTTGCTTTTTAGTAATTAGAAGGCTGCTAAATGCCACTGCGCACTACACGTGTATTATGCCCAGCAGTGAAGGGGTTAATTATGGAGCATGTAGGGAGTTTTTAGGGATAATTTTAGCTTTAGTTTAGTGTAGTAGACAACCCCAAGTATTGATCTAGGCCAATTTTGGTATATTTCATGCCACCATTTCACCGCCAAATGCGATCAAATTAAAAAAAACGTTAAATTTTTCACAATTTTAGGTTTCTCACTGAAATCATTTACAAACAGCTTGTGCAATTATGGCACAAATGGTTGTAAATGCTTCTCTGGGATCCCCTTTGTTCAGAAATAGCAGACATATATGGCTTTGGCGTTGCTTTTTGGTAATTAGAAGGCCGCCAAATGCCACTCGCATTTCACACATGTATTATGGCTAGCAGTGAAGGGGTTAATTATGTAGCTTGTAGGGAGCTTGCAGGGTTAATTTTAGCTTTAGTGTAGAGCTCAGCCTCCCACCTGTAACATGAGACCCCCTGATCCCTCCCAAACAGCTCTCTTCCCTCCCCCACCCCACAATTGTCCCCGTCATCTTAAGTACTGGCAGAAACTCTGCCAGTACTAAAATAAAAGCTATATTTGGGCTTTTTTGTTGTGTTTTTTTTTTTTAGCATATTTACATATGCTGCTGTGTAGCATCCCCCCTTAGCCCCCAGCCTCACTGATCCCCCACCAAACAGCTCTCTAACCCTCCCCCTCTGTCTTAATGGGCGCCATCTTGGGTACTGGCAGCTGTCTGCCAGTACCCAGTTTAGTAAAAAAATTTGCCTTTTTTAAAACAAAAATGCCCTTTTCTGTAGTGTAGCTTCCCCCCACCCCCAAGATCAACCCCCCACCCCTTCCAGATCACTTAGCTTTTAATTTACAGCTTTCAAAAGTTTTAATTTTTTACTTTTGATAGCTTTATTTTTCTGTAGTGTAGCGGTTCCCTCCCGCTCCCGCCCCGTGCACGCGCCCGCCCGCCCCCCCCCCGTGCACGCGCGCGCTCCCGCCGCCCCTGATCCCCGCCCCCCTCCACTCTTCTCGGCACATCGATGGCCGCCCACCCGCCTCCCAGGCTTGCTCCCACCCACCAACGATACCGGCCACCGATGTCCGGTGCAGAGAGGGCCACAGAGTGGCTCTCTCTGCATCGGATGGCCAAGGGGGGTTATTGCAGGATGCCTCGATATCGAGGCATCACTGCAATAACCGGAAAGCAGCTGGAAGCGAGCAGGATCACTTCCAGCTGCTTTCCAGACCAAGGACGTACGCCACACGTCCTCGGTCATTAACTGTATTTTTTTTTTAGGACGTGTGGCGTACGTCCTTGGTCATTAAGGGGTTAAAGGGACACTGAAACCATTTTTTTTCTTTTGTGATTCAGATAGAGAATGCAATTTTAAGCAACTTTCTAATTTACTCCTATTATCAATTTTTCTTCGTTCTCTTGCTATCTTTATTTGAAAAAGAAGGCATCCTAGCTTTTTTATTAGCTCAGAACTCTAGACAGCACTTTTTATTGGTGGATGAATTTATCCACCAATCAGCAAGAACAACCCAGGTTGTTCACTAAAAATGGGCCGGCATCTAAACTTACATTCTTGCATTTTAAATTAAGATACTTAGGCCTAGATTTAGAGTTCGGCGGTAGCCGTCAAAACCAGCGTTAGAGGCTCCTAACGCTGGTTTTGGGCGCCCGCTGGTATTTGGAGTCAGTGATTAAAGGGTCTAACGCTCACTTTTCAGCCGCGACTTTTCCATACCGCAGATCCCCCTACGCCATTTGCGTAGCCTATCTTTTCAATGGGATCTTTCTAACGCTGGTATTTAGAGTCGTTTCTGCAGTGAGCGTTAGAGCTCTAACGACAAGATTCCAGCCGCCTGAAAATAGCAGGAGTTAAGAGCTTTCTGGCTAACGCCGGTTTATAAAGCTCTTAACTACTGTACCCTAAAGTACACTAACACCCATAAACTACCTATGTACCCCTAAACCGAGGTCCCCCCACATCGCCGCCACTCGATTAAAATTTTTAACCCCTAATCTGCCGACCGCCACCTACGTTATACTTATGTACCCCTAATCTGCTGCCCCTAACACCGCCGACCCCTGTATTATATCTATTAACCCCTAACTTGCCCCCCACAACGTCGCCGCAAGCTACTTAAAATAATTAACCCCTAATCTTCCGACCGCAAATCGCCGCCACCTACGTTATCCCTATGTACCCCTAATCTGCTACCCCTAACATCGCCGACCCCCTATGTTATATTTATTAACCCCTAATCTGCCCCCCACAACGTCGCCGACACCTACCTACACTTATTAACCCCTAATCTGCCGAGCGGACCTGAGCGCTACTATAATAAAGTTATTAACCCCTAATCCGCCTCACTAACCCTATCATAAATAGTATTAACCCCTAATCTGCCCTCCCTAACATCGCCGACACCTACCTTCAATTATTAACCCCTAATCTGCCGACCGGAGCTCACCGCTATTCTAATAAATGTATTAACCCCTAAAGCTAAGTCTAACCCTAACACTAACACCCCCCTAAGTTAAATATAATTTTTATCTAACGAAATAAATTAACTCTTATTAAATAAATAATTCCTATTTAAAGCTAAATACTTACCTGTAAAATACATCCTAATATAGCTACAATATAAATTATAATTATATTATAGCTATTTTAGGATTAATATTTATTTTACAGGCAACTTTGTAATTATTTTAACCAGGTACAATAGCTATTAAATAGTTAAGAACTATTTAATAGTTACCTAGTTAAAATAATTACAAATTTACCTGTAAAATAAATCCTAACCTAAGATATAATTAAACCTAACACTACCCTATCAATAAAATAATTAAATAAACTACCTACAATTACCTACAATTAACCTAACACTACACTATCAATAAATTAATTAAACACAATTGCTACAAATAAATAAAATTAAATAAACTATCTAAAGTACAAAAAATAAAAAAGAACTAAGTTACAGAAAATAATAAAATATTTACAAACATAAGAAAAATATTACAACAATTTTAAACTAATTACACCTACTCTAAGCCCCCTAATAAAATAACAAAGCCCCCCAAAATAAAAAATTCCCTACCCTATTCTAAAATACAAATATTACAAGCTCTTTTACCTTACCAGCCCTGAACAGGGCCCTTTGCGGGGCATGCCCCAAGAATTTCAGCTCTTTTGCCTGTAAAAAAAAACATACAATACCCCCCCCCCCAACATTACAACCCACCACCCACATACCCCTAATCTAACCCAAACCCCCCTTAAATAAACCTAACACTACCCCCCTGATGATCTTCCTACCTTGTCTTCACCATGCCAGGTTCACCGATCCGTCCTGGCTCCAAGATCTTCATCCAACCCAAGCGGGGGCTAGACATCCACTGAAGAAGTCCAGAAGAGGGTCCAAAGTCTTCCTCCTATCCGGCAAGAAGAGGACATCCGGACCGGCAAACATCTTCTCCAAGCGGCATCTTCTATCTTCTTCCATCCGATGACGACCGGCTCCATCTTGAAGACCTCCAGCGCGGATCCATCCTCTTCTTCCGACGACTAGACGACGAATGACGGTTCCTTTAAGGGACGTCATCCAAGATGGCGTCCCTCGAATTCCGATTGGCTGATAGGATTCTATCAGCCAATCGGAATTAAGGTAGGATTTTCTGATTGGCTGATGGAATCAGCCAATCAGAATATAGTTCAATCCGATTGGCTGATCCAATCAGCCAATCAGATTGAGCTCGCATTCTATTGGCTGTTCCGATCAGCCAATAGAATGCGAGCTCAATCTGATTGGCTGATTGGATCAGCCAATCGGATTGAACTATATTCTGATTGGCTGATTCCATCAGCCAATCAGAAAATTCCTACCTTAATTCCGATTGGCTGATAGAATCCTATCAGCCAATCGGAATTCGAGGGACGCCATCTTGGATGACGTCCCTTAAAGGAACCGTCATTCGTCGTCTAGTCGTCGGAAGAAGAGGATGGATCCGCGCTGGAGGTCTTCAAGATGGAGCCGGTCGTCATCGGATGGAAGAACATAGAAGATGCCGCTTGGAGAAGATGTTTGCCGGTCCGGATGTCCTCTTCTTGCCGGATAGGAGGAAGACTTTGGACCCTCTTCTGGACTTCTTCAGTGGATGTCTAGCCCCCGCTTGGGTTGGATGAAGATCTTGGAGCCAGGACGGATCGGTGAACCTGGCATGGTGAAGACAAGGTAGGAAGATCATCAGGGGGGTAGTGTATAGGTTTATTTAAGGGGGGTTTGGGTTAGATTAGGGGTATGTGGGTGGTGGGTTGTAATGTTGGGGGGGGGGGTATTGTATGTTTTTTTTTACAGGCAAAAGAGCTGAAATTCTTGGGGCATGCCCCGCAAAGGGCCCTGTTCAGGGCTGGTAAGGTAAAAGAGCTTGTAATATTTGTATTTTAGAATAGGGTAGGGAATTTTTTATTTTGGGGGGCTTTGTTATTTTATTAGGGGGCTTAGAGTAGGTGTAATTAGTTTAAAATTGTTGTAATATTTTTCTTATGTTTGTAAATATTTTATTATTTTCTGTAACTTAGTTCTTTTTTATTTTTTGTACTTTAGATAGTTTATTTAATTTTATTTATTTGTAGCAATTGTGTTTAATTAATTTATTGATAGTGTAGTGTTAGGTTAATTGTAGGTAATTGTAGGTAGTTTATTTAATTATTTTATTGATAGGGGTAGTGTTAGGTTTAATTATATCTTAGGTTAGGATTTATTTTACAGGTAAATTTGTAATTATTTTAACTAGGTAACTATTAAATAGTTCTTAACTATTTAATAGCTATTGTACCTGGTTAAAATAATTACAAAGTTGCCTGTAAAATAAATATTAATCCTAAAATAGCTATAATATAATTATAATTTATATTGTAGCTATATTAGGATGTATTTTACAGGTAAGTATTTAGCTTTAAATAGGAATTATTTATTTAATAAGAGTTAATTTATTTCGTTAGATAAAAATTATATTTAACTTAGGGGGGTGTTAGTGTTAGGGTTAGACTTAGCTTTAGGGGTTAATACATTTATTAGAATAGCGGTGAGCTCCGGTCGGCAGATTAGGGGTTAATAATTGAAGGTAGGTGTCGGCGATGTTAGGGAGGGCAGATTAGGGGTTAATACTATTTATGATAGGGTTAGTGAGGCGGATTAGGGGTTAATAACTTTATTATAGTAGCGCTCAGGTCCGCTCGGCAGATTAGGGGTTAATAAGTGTAGGTAGGTGTCGGCGACGTTGTGGGGGGCAGATTAGGGGTTAATAAATATAACATAGGGGTCGGCGATGTTAGGGCAGCAGATTAGGGGTTAAAAGTGTAATGCAGGGGTCAGCGATAGCGGGGGCGGCAGATTAGGGGTTAATAAGTGTAAGGCTAGGGGTGTTTAGACTCGGGGTACATGTTAGAGTGTTAGGTGCAGACGTAGGAAGTGTTTCCCCATAGGAAACAATGGGGCTGCGTTAGGAGCTGAACGCTGCTTTTTTGCAGGTGTTAGGTTTTTTTTCAGCTCAAACAGCCCCATTGTTTCCTATGGGAGAATCGTGCACGAGCACGTTTTTGATGCCGGCCGCGTCCGTAAGCAACTCTGGTATCGAGAGTTGCATTTGCGGTAAAATGCTCTACGCTCCTTTTTTGGAGCCTAACGCAGCATTTGTTTGAACTCTCGATACCAGAGTTAAATTTATGGTGCGGCCAGAAAAAAACCCGCGGAGCGTTAACAGCCCTTTTACCGCCGAACTCTAAATCTAGGCCTAAGAGTATGAAGAAAATATGATAACAGGAGTAAATTAGAAAGTTGCTTAAAATTGCTGCTCTATCTGAATCACGAAAGAAAAAATTTGGGTTCAGTGTCCCTTTAAGGATAGAGGTTTTTCACAGTTTCCATGCTTAAATGACAGAGGTAATTTTGGCATTTTTGCACATTGCAATTGTCCACTCTCTTGATAAGTGCACACATACATATTATATACTATTTTTTAACAGACAGACAAGGCTTTTTCATGATACCCTATATGGTTTAATAAAATAACAATATGGATTTACTACTGAAAAATTGGTAGGAAATTTGAAAAATAAGCATTTTTTTTAGTTTTCTTAATAATTTCTACAAAACTAGTGTAGCTAAATAAAAAAAAAATCTCAAAATAGATTATTTTTTCCTGGTTTTAGGAATACCTCGTATATCTAGGTTTCCAAGTAATTTATATCAAAGGGCTAATACTACAATAATGGAATTAATGCATTTAACACCTGAAGTTTGAAGAATTTGCTTGTTTAACCCCTTCACTATAAGGAATTTTAGAAAAAAACTTGCCCAAAGAACCAGAGAATTTTTAACATTTTTGCTCTCACTGCATTTAAACAGAAATATAGCCTTTGTTTTGTTTGTTTTCTTATGCCCTTTTCTGGCATAAAAAGAGCTATCAGTCAGTGACATTTTTAACTAGCTATTTATATACACAGGGCCATCTTTAACACCGGGCAAAAGGGGCAGATGCCCAGGGCCCAGTCTTTGTTGAGGGGCCCAGTCAGTCCTAATACTATCACAGTCAAAAGTTCTCTGCTTATATTTATTTGTGAGAAACTGTGCCAGACTGTGCCCGTGTCATGTGACATGCCAAGCTAGTGCCATGTGCTGTTTTAGATGTGCACTGTGCAGCACTAAATGCTAAGCCCTAACTCGGCATCCAGCCATTCCCACTGCATCAGAAAGGTCCTACTGGGGTTACCACTGTTACCAGGTAACTGCTCTGGTGGTGGGGATTGTTTCTGGGTAGAGCTGACTGTAGGTGCATGCAGCAGAAAGCTGGAGCGGCAGGCACGTGAGGATTTGAGCATCTGTGCAGCTGCACACACTGCTCTCTTCAGTCTTGAGGCTGTGTGACTCATCTCACAATGTATCCATGCAGCCTTTGTCAGACAGCATTGCATCAAGTCTGCTGGTCCCCTTAACCCTGCTATTTCTGCTGTGGCCCTAAGATCAACTAACTGAAGTTTGTTAGGGGAACAGTGCTTTGTAGAAAGGTGTCAGTGGGAAGAATAAGTAAGTGTACACACGCCCCCTCCCCCATGCAGCATTGTCTACTGCAGGGTGAGAGGGAAACTTGTTCCTAGCAAAGAAGTGACATGTGCTGCTGTGGCTGATGTATAGTATCATGCTGATACTTCACACATTAAGGTAAGGTTTATTTTTATAGGGTTTTTTTTCTCTCTGTCTCAGATTTTACAGCTTCCCATAGTAGTTCTGCTGTTCCAGTCAGTAAACTAATATTTGTCTGCACCTCCATACTTCCTCCTCAGTGTTTACCTTGCTTGCTCCTGTTAGCTGCCCTAAATCTCTTTAACCAGCTAACCTCCACACCAGAATCACATTCAAAAGCATATTAAATTAATCCACAGTGGAGGAATTTATATATATATATATATATATATATATTTATATATTTATTTATTTATTAGTACTGCTTAGGTCCAGTTTTACATATTGCCATTTTTTTTTTTTAAATGATTAGCCCAGCAGTGGATGATCCATTTCTGGGCTAATAATTTAAAAAAATATATAAAATAAATTGATTTAGTTGTTTTTTGGGACGTTGGGGTGGAGAGTGAAATTGCATGGGGGGGGCAAGAAAATGTTTGCCCAGGATCAAGTCAATATTAAAGACGGCCCTGTATATACAGAAGTAAGAAATGATTGTAAAATTACTGTTGTTCTGACACTTTAAATTTAACAATTTAATCATCAAAGAAAATCAAATTTAGGGATAAAAACATAAAAATCTATTAAACTGAAATAAGGCAGAGAGAGTGCAGTCTAACTGCTGTCAGCGAGCCCCACGCTATTAGAGCCCTGGAAGCAGCCATTGTACAGGGCTTAGTGATGGTCACTAAAGATCACAGCCCATCAAGGATGCCCATATTTCCTATAAAGCGTAATTAGTTCTTAGGATAGCCTTATGTATATTAAAAGCTGCCATGTTGTGTTCTTTTGATATGGCACATTCTCTCTGCTCCTTGAATGTTTCACTGAATCGAAAAATTATGCAATTAATTTTACATTTTTTCAGATTGGCCACATTGATGGTGAACCAACTCGAAGAGGAGCTTTTTCCTGTGTCATTTGTGCACTTTATTGTTGAATAATTACCAAACCTTGCGACATGAAAGAAACACAGCCATAGACAACCCCACTGCTCTTCTGACAAGCAAGAGACATAGAACTTCAGAAACCAGATCCTGGGAAAAAAAGCAACAAATTAAGACCACTACCGAAACGCTCAGTTTAGCAGCTGACAACTCTTTTGCTACAAACTGACCAAAAGATAAAAAATCCAAAATACAACATTTTTAGGAGCCTTCTACACTTTGTATATTTATTTTTCCTTGAAGGAAGTTTCTTATCAATCAGATGTAGATATTCATGTTGAACACTAGCGTTTTCTGTCATATGTTAATTCTCTAATGTTTGTTTGTACCAAATTTGCCTTTTTATAGCTTATGGTTTATTCATGGTGTTATAAATCCTTTCATTGTTAGACAGGGTCCAGAAGTACATTGCAGGGCAATGCACACATGACCCACGTGCAACTAAAGAATGACAACTTTAGGGAATATATTTTTGTTTTCTGTTTAGTAAATTAATGCTTTTTATATATAAATAATTGTTTAGCTTTTTGTGAATTCTTCAAATAAACAATTAGCTCAGATGCGTAACGGAAACTGTATATGGCATATGTTGCATTTAGTTCAGTGGTTGACAACGTTCGGGGCATTTTGTGACTGTCAAAAGATATAATAGTGGAGGTCTGCACTTTAATACCACCATTGCATGATTCAGTATAACATCTATGGAATTTCAGATTAGAGTTTTTTTTAATAGAGTTATCAACTTTTACCCCTGTACTGCTAAAAAAATAGTTATATAGTAAAAGATTGAGTTTTCTTATGTTCATTTTCAGTTTTTTTGCCTAAAATGTCCCTTTAAACTGAAAATGAACATAAGAAAACTCAATCTTTTACAATATAACTATTTTTTCCTTTAGATGACATGCTGTTGATTTTTTATTTTGTGTAGGACGACTAAAGACTTTCAGAGGATGTTTAGGACCAGTGATCCAAGTTCCATTTTGATTTTGTTGTTAATTAGTTTTCTCTGTTGCATGTGTGGCCTTTATGTACTAGTAACGTTTTTGTGCAGTGTACGCTGCTTTTTGCACATCTCATTAGTGACAGAATTCAGGACTTGTCGGCGCTGTACCATTCACTAATATAAATTATTTTAGCATTATTTTAATAGGGTTAAACTACTTAAATTCCTTGTTTATATTTACTGCAGTGCCCTTTAACAGTTTCTCCACATTGCACTAATCTATAGCTATCCCTTCCCGCATTAAGCAGCAGAACGTCACATATGACATAAAGTCACAAAGTTCTAGTCATTTCCTTACAAGATCACAGTGTTTATAACTATTAGGGTTCTGTTTTTGTTTTAACTGTTAGAAATTTTTTATTTCTTTTGGGGGTTTTTTATTTAAAATTATTTTCCCAACCATTGACCAGTAGTTCTTTTTTATGTTAATAAAATGAGGACAGGACATTATGAAGCACAAAATGTTAGGGTTCTAACCACTTTTCTATTTTGATAGTAATTCTATCTTAGAAGTGATTTTTTTCTGTCTTTTTTGGTGCTAACCCCGTGTCCTCAATAGGGCAAACACAATGCAGATATGAAGCTGATATTTCATGCAATAAAGGGACAATGAACCCAAATGTTTTCTTTTGTGATTCAGACAGAGCATGAAATTTTAAGCAACTTTCTAATTTACTCCTATTATCAAATGTTCTTTATTCTCTTGGTATCTTTATTTGAAATGCAAGAATGTAAGTTTAGATGCCGGCCCATTTTTGGTGAACAACCTAGGTTGTCCTTGCTGATTGGTGGATAAATTCATCCACCAATCAAAAACTACTGTCCAGAGGTCTGAACCAAGAAAAAAGCTTAGATGCCTTCTTTTTCATATAAAGATAGCAATAGAATGAAGAAACATTGATAATAGGAGTAAATTAGAAAGTTGCTTAAAATTGCATGCTCTATCTGATTCAAGAAAGAAAACTTTTGGGTTCCGTGTCCCTTTAAGGCCTCTGCATACACGGAAGTAAACACTGGCTGCTGTGTTATCTGGGGCCACATGATGGACTAATGGGCTCTGAGCGTTCCTTCCAGGAACATTTCTGCACATGTAGTCGTGATCTACTCTTTCCATAGTAACAAGTAGGACTTATAATAGGCTCTTGGCTACCAAAGAGCTCTATCAGACGGCCAGGGGGTAGATCATAGGCCAGAAAGTGTTGCGAGAACCAGTTATTGCAATGTTATATTAGTGCAAAAAAGCTAAAGGTATGTTTTCCACAGCAAAAGACACTATAATTAATTATAGACCTGGTTTCTTATTATACTTCGTATATACTTGAATAGCTGATCAAAGCCAATGGTGTATTTTTATGTCTGATGTAACAATATAAAGTGGAATAAAAAGCAGGGAAGTTCTAATATTTTCAAGTGTTGGTCCTAAATGTGCCAGCATTCTGGGTCAATTATATCTTAGAGCTTCACATATAAAGTATTTTTTTCATCGTCTTTATCATTACAATTAGACTTGTAAATCACAACACTATGGCTGATCTATAATGTAAGCTGCAAGTAGGATGAAAGAAAAATACCCCAAGAAATCATCAGCTGTGTATTGTATGAACCTCCTAAAGTAAGCTGATTGTCACACTGGAACGTAACTGTCAGTCATTATACCTCTCAGTGCTGGAAAAAACTACGCAAACCACAAAGTTATACAGCTGTTCTTATGTTCTACTAAAACCAGTCATGTTTATTTTGTAATCCCTGGGGACCAAACATTTATATTATTTTGTTCTTTTTTCTGCAAATAGACAAATTATTGATGTTTTTTAACTGTTATAAGGGATTTTTGTTTGATTAAAAATGTGATCAATCAGGTATTTTTATATTAACCTTGGCACTAACACTGGATTTGAAATAAAAAAAAATATGGCAACATAATGTAAAGCTATAGTTTCTTATGTATTGTTATTTTACTATTAAAAGACATTTTAATTTTATTTATTTTTTTCTGCTCAAAATTATCTGTGTATTCACATTAATAAAAATAGTGTAGAGCAAGACATTTTATACAGGTACGGTTAAATCATTTACACCCAGCGGTTGTAATATTGTAGCACATTGATATTTTAGATGCTTAAGCTCCACATATAAATGTACGGATATGAAACAAAAAAATAAGTAAATAAAAATATTCAGTGGCACAAAGACAGAATTAGGTAAGGTTACAGGGTAGCGGCTATCTGCTTTTTCCCTTTCCAGAGAACCACTTTGTTTGCCCACCCACCCACCAGAAGTACACATTCTTAGTTCTGCTTTTTTCTAGACCAAAATAACCATGGCACATATTCTTAGTTTTGCTTTTATCAAAAGGTTGCAAAAACTAGTACAGAGGGACACCAGTTGGCCATAACTGCCTTAGAGGATAACACCTCCTTTAAGAACCAATGGACAGGAAACTTGAAGATTTCCAAAGACGTTCCTTTCAGCTGTCTGTCTTTTTATCTTGCCCTGCTGTCCACATGGCTTGAGTGGCAGCATCCATGTCAATATTGTGCAATAATGTCTATGAGTGGGCATCAGGAGAAAGAAATCCAGGATCAAGTTAAGCTGATTTAGATTTTTTGACATCTTTATTTCTGATGTGGCAGATAAAATGGTTCTCATTAATATAAACTTTGAATAAATAAAAAAGCTCCTGGAGTGCAGAACAACTTGTGACTACAGCAATGCTTAATAGGAAACACTGGATGGGCAAGTTAAGTGGAGCTCACAACTCCTACAGTTTCATTCATCACTATAGCAGCTATTAAAGTTTGCTGCAAAATGTCTTCTCATGAAAGTCAGTAAAATGGGAGTAAGTCACTTAGTAGGAGTGAGAGGATAATGTACTGTGCGGCATGGGTGGCTGAGGGCCCAAGTGATCATAGAGCCCTGGGGTTTACTATACAGTGGGAGGACCTTATGAGTTTTCCAGGCTCTCCTGGTCATATAACTGAGGAGCAGGGAGGTGGAAAACACAAGAACAGCGGACACGAGAGACAGCAAGCAGGCCACATGGGTACACGCATCACATAAGCAATATTTCTTTCCTAAGATATGGAGAGTCCACTACGTCATCAATTACTAGTGGGAATATCACTCCTGGCCAGCAGGAGGAGGCAAAGAGCACCACAGCAAAGCTGTTAAGTGTCACTCCCCTACCCATAATCCTCAGTCATTCTCTTTGCTTCTGTCAATGGAGGAGGTGAAATTCTGGTGTCTGAAGAAAACTGGATTTTTTTTTGCTACAAGCAAGATTTTTTGGATTTAGCTGTAGTCCACGTCAATCTCTTCAGTAGAGTAGTGTGGCTTTAAAGCAGTTAAGAACTTGTGAGGTGAGCCTTACTGCATTTTCCTAACATTTTTCTGCCCTAGTATAGAAAGCCAGAGTAGGTTTACTCTGTTCTTCCTTTTTTCCACAGGTCTCTGTAAGGAGTTGGCATCCTTTCATGTCTTGTGAGCCGTCTCCCCTGCCGGGCAGCTTGATTGCTGGGTAAGTGTATCTTGTCTTCTAGGTGGAGGCTTGCACTTAAGCTTATTATGGCTGCAATTATTTATGGGGACACTTTTATCCTTTAGTAAGGATTTGATTTGACAGGATGCAGGCACTGACGTGACAGAGACTGAGGGGTTAATTTTTTCATGGTATGGGAAGGATTAACCTGCTTTGGTGGCTCATGTTGCATTTAAACCTATTAGTGGACAATTCTCCCTTAGAGAGTGAGGGGAGACTGTTTGTTAGGTGTGCATTTTGTTTAAGATACCGGTACCCGGACTGCCTGTCGCTGTTAGATTATTTTTTTGTGAACAGCGTGAGCAGGTATCAGAAGAGAACGCGCGCTTTTGTGTGTGGCGCAGTTCTCTTTCCGATGGTCATGTGACCCGCCTGTACTTCCGCTCTATGTTTAGAGTATGGAGCGTCAGTTTGCAACAGGAGCCGATTCAGAGTACTCTGCGATCTTCCAGCTGTTCTCCGGTCTGCTTGGAGAATTAAGTAGCGTTTTTTCATAAGAAGGTCAAATAGAGCACCTTGGTTAATCTGAGGTGAAGGGGATAATTAAAATAAAAAAGGGCCAACTTTTTTGGGAACATTTTATTTTTGTGTTTTACAAAGTGAATATTTTTTTTCTTAAAGTGACAGTAACGGTTCTGTTTGTTTCTTTCTATTGAACTGTTTTTTAGGACCATGTCCGACATGGAGCTGGAGTCTGCTCTTATGGAATAACTATTTATTGTGCTTAGAGGCCCAAATTGTTTCCCCTATGCAATTATGTTCTTCTTGTGTAAAGAGGACATTGAAATTCAAATATAAACTTCTTTTTGTTGAGCCTAATGTCTCCAAGATGATGCTGTTCAGGCAATGCCGCGGCTTTCTCCTATAACATCCGAAGACTCTATGGGCGTCACATGCAGTGCCATGCGGTTCCTCTCAGCCTTCTGTAGGCGTTTATTTGCATGCAGAATATGCTGCTCATGTATCTTCAGCTGTATCTGCAGCTTTATCTGCTTTTTCCTATGCTAAAGGGAAAACACAAGAGGAAAATTTGAGATTCAGATAGTAAGGTTTCTGTTCCATCTGCTGCTACTCAGGTTGCCCTTGCCTTATATGTCTGATGAGGAGGAGACGTCGGTGGCCTCTAAAGGTGCATTCTCAGATTCGGACAGTATAATCCCTTCATCTGATGCTGAAGTTGTATCTTTCAGATTTAAGCTTGAACACCTTTGTGTATTGTTAAAGGAGGTTTTAGCCTCTTTGGACGACTCTGATACGCCTGTCATTGTCAACCCAAAGAAATCTAGTAAACGTAATAATTACTACGCTGTTCCTTAAAATTAGTATGAGGGGGGCGTGTCCTAACAGCGACTCTGATCAGTCGCATCTCTCTTGAACTCCAGGAGAAATAACAATAAACCGCAGATTATTGTTTAAAAATCACAGCACCCAATGACCTTACGACTAACATCGTAGCCAGAAATACTTACAGCTACCTTTCTCTGTATTCATGACCCAGGAGTCAGACAATTGAGGCTTGTAACGGTGCAACCATACAGGTAGCGCACCCCCCCCCCTTCCCGGGATGATAAGCTAGAACAGATCACATCCAATTTCTACGCTACATCATAGACTCATTCAAACTTCTACTAATTATAACTATAATCCTGCGGACTGCACATTATATAGAAAGGGACCATGCAATATCAACTTACAAAACATGCAGATTACCAGCTTCACAGTCAATCAGGACTTTCTCTTTATAAAAATTGAAGCCATCTTCCAAGCTCTGATAAACTACCCCCCCGAACGAGACATCCAAGCCTTGATCGATAGAATCACTCCAGTAAAGGGTACTGAGCTGCCAATGCAACACTGGAGGGTGGAATGAACCTGTCAAGACATTACAGCCTATAGAGAACTTGCAATTTGACACTGAATCTGATAGTCCTTTAAGTACCTACACGGAACCACCATTTTCTGTGAGGACACCAGATAATGAGGATACCATAAAAAGAAGATCCAGACCGACATGGCTGTCAAGCTACCTAGATGTTATGAATATTACCTTTATCTATAAAAGTATATTATGTGAAATGGTGCAATTTTTAAAGACACATTTTTTATAACTTATTAAAGATAATACAATCTGAATCCTTTTAGTTGCTATCAGTTTATTAATGATACCGACACCAGATGAATAACAAAAATTATGCTTTATTAAAGGATTTTGATTGGAAAAATAATTAGCATTTAATATAAACTACAGTTCTATAATAATCAACTAAAGTGATAACATAATAACTCCAACTAGCAAGGAAAACAGAATAATGCAGAGATAAAACTATAAAGATAATTAAATCATATTAACATTGGCATGATGATAGGAACTAAATATTTGGTTATAAACCCTCTAAGGTAATTGCAGAGAATCAGGTAAATTAATAATTATGACAAACCGTCAGATAATAATTTTATCATAATTCCTGATTCACCCGGTGTTATTGTCGACAAATAAGACCAGGTAGTAGGAATTTTAAAAAGGAAAACACTAAGCTTTAAAACAATTAATTAATTTACCTGATCAAATAGACAAAAGTATTTTTACATAAAGGTAAAGTGTAAATCTTAATGATATTAACATTTAAGGTGACTTAATTTCATACATCACCAAAGTAAATAAATTCCCCCTTTGCAGACAGGAATCAAACTGTCAGGTCGTAGGTCTGTCCGAGTAGGCTAAACTAGCCTCAGCAGTTATAATCCAATAATCTCGGACCTCTGTAGTTGATTAGCAAATTACCAACTCTATATATTATGTGACCAGTTCCAAAACACAGGAAATCGACTCCCTCCCATTGGGCTCTAGACCCTATTATTCCCATTCTCTCATCTAGGAGGAGTCATTAATTATAATATTTAAAATCACTAATTAACATAAAATTAATTAGATGAAATATTATTGTTCTAACAGAAGATGGCTCCCGCATATAGGGTAAAAATTCAAGGAAAATACTTACTTATACTACAGTCAAGGTTATAAATTGCACTTATTTACAGAAATAAGCGACTAGCTGGGGCCTAAGCAAGAGCAAGGTAAACTACCTTGAATCATGGAAAACATATTGATATAAAACTTCTCAGTCAGCAAGACTGAGGAAAACAAAGTTCAATGTTATAGTAGATGAGCCCTTAGCATTTGCCAATTCTAACAATTTTGCCATATAACCATCAGGGTTATCACACAAAATATATTTTGGGTCACGGGATCATTGACTTTAAACCCAGCAAAAGAATCCTTTGATTTAACTTTACGAGAGAGTTGATGTAAAACTCTATTTTGCACAACTTCCGCTGTATCAGCATCAGATATAGAATGAGAATTACCCAAATGGGACCTACTATCATGACCAGAAACATCCCCAAAAACAGACATTTTACTCAAATACTCAAATAAACCACTGTAGCTTTAACTGCAAAATACAACTTTCATGTAATTGGCAAGAGTCCATGAGCTAATGACGGATGGGATATACATTCCTACCAGGAGGGGGCAAAGTTTCCCAAACCTCAAAATGCCTATAAATACCACCCCCCACCACACCCACAATTCAGTTTTTACAAACGTTGCCTCCCTATGGAGGTGGTGAAGTAAGTTTTGTGCTAGATTTCTACGTTGATATGCACTTCTCAGCATGCTGAAGCCCGGTTCCTCTCAGAGTGCAGTGAATGACAGAGGGAAGTGAAGGGAGTATTACCTATTGAATGCAATGGTCATCCTAACGGGGATCTATTTCATACGTTCTCTGTTATCGGTCGTAGAGATTCATCTCCTACCTCCCTTTTCAGATCTACGATATACTCTTATATACCATTACCTTTACTGATTCTCGTTTCAGTACTGGTTTGGCTATCTACTATATGTAGATGAGTGTCTTTTGGTAAGTATGTTTTCTTTTATTTAAGACACTCTCAGCTATGGTTTGGCACTTTATATGTAAAGTTCTAAATATATGTTTTGTACTTATATTTGCCATGATTCAGGTTAATCAGTATATTTCCTTTTCGCAGACTGTCAGTTTTCATTTTGGGAAATGCATATATAAAAAAAAATTACCTGAAATTTTCAAATCGACTCTCTTTTTTAAATTGCAGGATGGTAGGCTCGCAGGAGCGCAAAATGCTATAATTTATTGCGTAATTCTTGGCGCGAGACTTTTTTGGCGCGAGAATTACGTTTGACGTAATTTCGTCATTTCCGGCGTCTTAGTTGGCGCCGAGATTTTTCACGTAGTTGCATCATCTATGAAGCTCGTGTTTGTTGCAGACGTTCTTGGCGCCAAAAAAAATATTTTGCCAGTTGTGGGCGTCATACTTGGCGCCAGATTTCTGACATTATTTAAGTTTTTTATTTCATTTTGCTTCTGGTTTCCAGAGGCTTATTTTGTTTGCATTGTTTCCCATTCCTGAAACTGTCATATAAGGAAATTGATATTTAGCTTTATATGTTGTTTTTTCTCTTACATTTGCAAGATATCTCAAAACTGTTCCTGTATCATAAAACTCTGTTGGATTCCTGCTGAGTGATATCACTCCTACCAAAGCTAAGTTAATTTTTTTTAATGTTATGAATTTTTATCTTTAGCTATGGTTTATAATAAGTTATCATGATAAACTTTTACATGCAGAAAAAATGTCCATCAGTATTAATGCATTGTCTATTGCTATTCTTTTAAACATTTAATGTACAAGATATACCTGGGAATTTATAAGAATATTTTTCTGATTCTATTCTGAAGGCTTTGTCTGCCATCCCGCCTTTTAATAAAATGTAATGGTCTTTTTTTAACTTCTCATTTAGTTGATGAATTTTCAAAGTACCGACAACATACTGAATTATCCTTCTCTGATGATTTATCTCATTCAGAATATCCTTCATCAGATATTCACACTAACAAATCTACTTTTTAACTTTTAAAATAGAGTACATTCGTTCTTTGTTGAAAAGGTGTTGATTATTTTGGATTTCGAGGAGACTAGTCCTCTTGATTTTAAGGCTAGCTAACATTTAATTCTGCTTATTAACCTCCTGTGGTTACTTCAGAGGTTTTTTTTTCTAGTTCCTAATTTTATTCCTTCTTTAAGGTTTTAAAATTGTATCCTTTGCCAGCAGTTAGTTTGGAGTTTTGGGGAAAAGATCCCCAAGTTAATGGGGCTAATCTCTACTCTTGCTAAACGTATTACTATTCCTATGGAAAATAGTATTTATTTTAAAGATCCTTTAGATGGGAAACTTGTATCTTTTCTAAGGAAAATTAATTTATTTTCAGGTCCTTTTCTTAGGTCTGGCAATTTCTTTGGCTGATGTTGCAGCTGTTTCATCTTTTTTGGTTGGAAACTTTAGCGCAACAAGTATTGGTTTACTGATTTGTTTAGCATTGTTAACTTGATTCAACATGCTAATAATTTCATTTGTGATGCCAATTTTTTTATATTATCAAAATTGAGGTTAAAGCTATTTTAGCTAGGAGAACTTTGCGACTTAAATCTTGGAATGCTTGATTTGATTTCTAAAATCCATATTATAATTTCTATTTTTCTTTCCTTCCAAGGTAATAATTATTTGGTTCACAGTTGGATTCAATACTTTCACTGTTACTCTGGGGAAGGGAGTTTTTTCAAGATTTTTTCAAGATTAAGTTCTAAGCTTATATTAGTTTTTGTTCTTAATGAGGAACAGAAACCTAATTCTTCCCCAAGTAACATGTTTCTAATTGGAAGCTTTTTTCAAAGACATTTAAGAGATCTAAGCCAGCCCCCAAATTTGCATGAAGGTGCAGCCCTTATTCCATCTTAGCTGGTAGGGGGCAGGTTAAGATTTTTCTAAAGTTGTTTGTTCAAATTCGGTTCCAAACTTCTTAGATTGGGGTACAGAATAGGATCAGAGTAAGACCGCCTGTGAGAAGTCTTTTTCTCTCTCACATATTCTAGCTATTCCAGTAAAGGCTCAGACATTTCCTGAAGTGTGTTTCAGACCTGGAGTTATCTGGTGTATCATACCAGTTCCATTTCAGGAAAGGGGTCTGGGTTTTGTTCAGAACTATTCATTGTCCCAAAGAAAGAAAAACTTTTTGAATTGTCATCTTTCAGAATGGTGATTATAAGGTCTATTCTGCATTTTGTTTCAGCAAGGCATTATTTGCCTACAATAGACTTACAGGATTCATATCTTCATATTCTGTTTTCATTCAGATTATTTTCATTTTCTGAGATTCTCTTTTTTAGACAAGCATTACCAATTTGTGCTTTTCTTCTGGCCTAGCGACAGCTCTAAGAATCTTTTCAAAGGGTTCTCAGTGTTTCCTTATTTGGACGATAATGTGGTACTTGCTCAGTCTTTTCGTTCTGCAGAATCTCATACGAATCAACTTCTAATTGTTTCTTCAAAGACATGGTTGAGGATATTTTATCAAAAGCTTCTTGATTCCTCAGACAAGGGTCACCTTTTTTAGGTTTCCAGAGTAGATGTGTCAATATCTTTGTCTCTAACAGACAAGAGACAATTTATATTGGGTTCAGCTTGTCGGAAGACCTTCAGTCTCTATTATTTCCTTCATTAGCTATATGCATGGAAGTTTTAGGTCTCATGACTGCAGCATTGGATTTGATTCCCTTTGCTCATTTTCATATGAAACCTTTCCAGTTTTTAATGCTGAATTATGGTGCAGGGATTATTCTAGGATATCACATTTAATATCCTTGAATCCCAATATTCAACTATCTCTGACTTGGTGGTTAGATCACCATCGTATAGTTCTACGGGTCTCTTCGGGTTCATCCAACCTGGACCATGATCACAACAGATGCGAGTCTTTTAGGTTGGGAAGCTGTCTGGGGATCTCTGACAGCACAAGGGGTTTGGAAATCTCAAGAGGCGAGATTACCATTCAATATTTGGAACTCCGTGCGATTCTCAGGAGTTCTTCAGTTGTGGCTTCTATTTGAAGAGAGAGACGTTTATTGGTTTTCAGACAGACAATGCCACAAACTGTGGCGTAAGTCAATCATCAGGGGTGGGGACTCTCAGTCCTCGAGCTATGAAAGAAGTATCTCGGATACTTGGCTTGGGCAAAATCCAGCTCCTGTCTAATTTCTGTGGTCCAAATCCCAGGTATAGACAATTGGGAAGCGGATTATCTCTGTCATCAAGCTTTACATCCGGGGAGAATGGTCTCTACACCCAGATGTTTTTTCAAATTGTTCAGAGTTGGGGGCTTCCAGAAATAGATCTGATGGCATCTCATCTAAACAAGAAACTTCCCAGGTACCTATCCAGGTCCAGGGAACTCCTCAGTCGGAAGCAGTGTATGCATTGACACTTCCTTGGAGTTATCAACCTGCTATATTTTTTCGCCTCTAGTTCTTCTTCCAAGATGAATTTCAAATCATCATGGATCAATCGTTTGTGCTGCTGGTGGCTCCAGCATGGCCGCTCAGGTTTCTGGGTATGTGGATCTTGTTCGGATGTCCAGTTGCCAACCTTGGCCACTTCCATTAAGGCCAGACCTTATATCTCAAGGTTCGTTTTTCCATCAGGATCTCAATCATTAAATTTGATGGTATGGAAATTGGACGCTTAGTCATAGAGGTTTCTCTATCTCAGTGATTATTAAATGTTGCAGGCTCGTAAATCTGTGTCTAGAAAGATTTTTTATCGAGTTTGAAAGACTTACATTTCATGGTGCTCTTCTCATAAATTCTCTTGGCATTCTTTTAGAATTCCTAGAATTTTACAGTTTCTTCAGGATGGTTTAGATAAGGGTTTGTCTGCAAGTTCTTTGAAAGGACAAATCTCTTGCTCTTTCTGTTCTGTTCTACAGAAAAATTGCTAAACTTCATGATATTTCATTGTTTTGTACAGGCTTTGGTTCGTATCAAGCCTGTCATTAAATCAATTTCTCATCCTTGGAGTCTTAATTTTGAAGGCTTTTACAGGCTCTCTGCCGTTTGAGCCGATGCATTCTCTGGACATTAAATTACTTTCTTGGAAAGTGTTGTTCGCTTTTGGGTCATCTCTTCTACTAGAAGAGTTTCTGATTTATCTGCTCTTTCTTGTGAGTCTCCTTTCTGATTTTTCATCAGGATAAGGCGGGGTTTTTTGCGGGTTTTGTTTAAATTTTTTACCTAAAGTTGTGAACTCCAACAACATTAGTAGAGAAATTGTATGTCCCTTCTTTGTGTCCTAATCCTAAGAATTTTCTGGAGAGATCCTTACATTCTTTGGATGTGGTAAGAGCTTCGGAATATTATGTTGAGAGCTACTAAAGATTTCAGAAAGACTTCTAGTCTATTATCTTTTCTGGTTCTAGGAAGGTCAGAAGCTTCTGCCATTTCTTTGACGTCTTGGTTAAAGCTTTTGATTCATCATGCTTATTTAGAGTCGGGTAAATCCCCGCCTCAGAGGATTACGGCTCATTCTACTAGGGTCAGTTTCCACTTCCTGGTTTTTAAGAATGAAGCTTCTGTTGATCAGATTTGCAAAGCAGCAAATTGGTCTTCTTTGCTTATTTTTACTAAATTCTACCATTTTGATGTTTTCCTCTTCTTCAGAAGCAGTTTTTGGTAGAAAAAATACTTCAGGCAGCTGTTCAGTTGTGATTCTTCTGCTTATAATTTCAGTTTTTTTTCATTATAAGATTAAAACTTTTGATTTGGTTGTGGATTCATTTTTCAGCGGAATTAGCTGTCTTTATTTTTATCCCTCCCACTCTTGCGTGGAGTTCCACATCTTGGTATTTGCTATCCCATACGTCACTAGCTCATGGACTCTTGCCAATTACATGAAAAGAAAACATAATTTATGTAAGAATTTACCTGATAAATTAATTTCTTTCATATTGCAAGAGTCCCATGAGACCCACCCTTTATATGGTGGTTATGATTTTTTGTATAAAGCACAATTATTCCAATTCCTTGTTGATGCTTTCGCTCCTTTCTTATCACCCCCACTTCTTGGCTATTCGTAAACTGAATTGTGGGGTGTGGTTGAGGGGTGTATTTATAGGCATTTTGAGGTTTGGGAAACTTTGCCCCTCCTGGTAGGAATGTATATCCCATACGTCACTAGCTCATGGACTCTTTGCCAATATGAAAGAAATTAATTTATCAGGTAAATTCTTACATAAATTATGTTTTTCCTATCCGGGACAACAGCCAAAATGTTATCTCTTCTCAAAACAACACAAGGACAGCAAAACAAAACATCAATGTCTGCTTTTCACTTAAAGGAGAAATACTTTGCAAGAAAATACGTAACATATACTATTTACAAGAAAACAACAAATAAACTTTTTCAACTTTCAGCTAGTGCCTCAAGATAGGATCTATTTTACCACAAAAGCAATGATGTGGAGAGACACCGCTGAATACACTAAATTGGCGCCTATGCCAAATGCCATACAAATCTTCTGAAGTGATGCCTCGCAAAAAATCACACTTCTACTTACAACACTGACCACAGAATCTACCGGACAGCCATGCGGGCCGCTGCTGCCGGAACAGAACATTGAGTCGGGGCTGCTGATTTGGGAGCTCAGGGGGGATCCCTGGAGAGCCGCCGACCTGAATATTTCAAGTCCCCTGCCAAACAGTATTGCAACGGATCTAGAAGACCCCATTTCATGGTAGGAAATCTTAACACATTGCAGGTTCCACAATGGAGTAAGTGCCTACCAAAAATATTGCTAAAAGACACCCTTAAAAGGACACCACCTATATCAGGATCCTCTCCTTTTACAGATACCAGGGACTTGGCCATATTTACTAGCAAATGTAGTGGATGGAGGATATGCATGTAAACACACCTAAAATTCCCATAATCAAGCCCCAGAGAACATATGTAAACTAAATGTGGGGTTTAAACAATGTGTAACTTGCCTGGTCCCAGAAAATATTTAAGATACAAATGCTATATTGATTATATATCTTTAATATAAATATCTGTTTGGGGTACCAAATTCTCAGCATAGGAGCAGATACCTAAATAGTAATTACAAATATTTCAAGCCCACAATTACAGGCAGTCTTCAGCTTAAGCACCCTTAAATAAAACTAGAAACTAAACACATACCCTGTCACTCAAACTGCGGCTAGCAGCCGAAGCCGGCATAGAGGACAGACCATAACACTACGAAATATAGCATAATCATTACGCTCTGGAGGTGAAAAAGGCTCATTGATCCCCTAAGAATACTGCATGAACAGTGAGCTCCTATATCCAGATACTTCCCAGAGCTGATTATACACATTTGATCTATCACAACACTGTACTTAAAAGCCCCCATATTAACCTATTTTCACATGTTTCTCCCAGAATTAAGTCACTAATATCACAGCTATATATTTTACCTAACAAAACATCTCTGTTAAAATCACTAAATGTAGGACCCAAGCTAGGTATAAAGTCAGAGACAGACCTCCAAATGAACACTGGGTCTGTAGGAATATATTAACAAAACAAACACAGCCAATCAAAATATGGTGTGTTACCGGTATAACCTCCACTCCCCTAGAGCAGATCCCCTTATGTCACTTGTAATCATCAACAATCTCACCGTTCAGCTGCATGTCCGCTTCAGGTGGGACCCTACCAGTTAGGATGTATCCTCCTGTCGCTAACCTTAGCCTAACCACTTTGCCAGGTACTACCACCACATTCAGGATGCCTGCAGCTCCTCAAGCCCACGAGGACGATGTTGTTGTGATGACGTCAGACGTGACGTAGCCTCAGCAACCAATGGGGGAGGAGGTGTGTCCGGAATGCCAGCCGGATTCGTGTAAACCAGTAAAAAAATTCCAAACACCAACCGAAAGGCTTAAAGCTTGTGTTGTCCAGTGCCTACCATAGAATGTAGGTAAACAAACGGTCCACGCAGAGAAATTGCAACACCAAACTGGCTTACATGTTTCGGCTTTATGCCGTAATCATAGCCATGGACGTGTTCTATTTACTTCTTATAATGAATTAATTTAGTAAAAAATTGATTTTAGAGGTTTTAAACGGAAATCATTCCATTTCATATCGAATTGTAAAAATAAAAATGTTTTTTTCTAATGTTATTAAATTTTAAAATTACTAGTATAGAAGCAGCTATATGTACAAAGTTTTACATTATGTTGACATTTTGATGCACCTATCACTTTAAATATAACAAACGGTTATTTCTGATTAGAGCAAAAGGGTATAATTACCTGCTAAAACAAAATGGAGCCATCTTGATAAAGGCTCTTAACCCGAGCCAGAAACGCATAGAAGTGACTCCTGAGTACGCTACCAAAAGGATACAAAATATCTATCGATCTTTGATAGATTTCTGGCCGTTTGCAAGAACATTTTCAGAGCAATTTTGAATTCCGGCGCTTGAAGTGTCCGGGCTCTCTGATAGGTTACCATGGGAGCATGTGAGTAGAATACACGGCTGCGAACATCAGCCCTCACAGGAACAAACTGACAACTCCCGAAGGTTTGGTAACTCATGATTCAGAAGCCTGGTAAAAACGTTTACATTTCAACCCAACATTTAAGAACGAATATTACTTTGGAAGAGAACCTTTCAAATAGTGTGCACACACTGAAAAACTAAGACAGTATTCATTAATAGCTGATACATAACATAGCTAATAGAGATTATAGTATCTTTAAACCTGTATGCTCATATTCATGGTGCAAAATACAATTGACATGTATTTGAAATATATGACATCGGTTTCTTGTATTGTATTTTAAATAGTTGAGATATTATACTGCAGATCGCGTTGATACAAATTGTTTTACTAACCCTGTTCACCTTACAGTGAAGATATTATGTCTGCAGATTTATTGATACAAATTGTTATAACTATCCTTACTAATAGTGAGGTAGTTATCCGTAAGCTAGAATTATCCTATCCAATATATTGTACATTACAATGTTCCTTCCTCTGTGGAAGTGTTTCCTGTTCCAAACTGTGCTTCGGAGATTATTGCACAGGAATGGGAGAACCCAGGTATACCTTTTTCCCGTCTTCTGTCTTTAAAAATATGTTTCCTGTCACTGACATTAAAGATTCATGGAACATGGTGCCTAAAGTAGAAGGGGCGCAATTTCTACTCTAGCTAAGAGAACAACTATTCCTATAGAGGATAGCTGCTCTTTTAAGGATCCAATGGACAAAAAGCTGGAGGTTTAATTGAAGAAGATGTACGTTCATCAAGGTCTTCAATGGCAACCCTGCAGTTTGTATTGCCACTGTATCAAGTGTGGCATCTTATTGGTTTGATGCCTTGTCTGATTCTCTTCAGGTGGGGAGACTCCTTTGGAGGAGATCCAAGACAGGAATTAGGGCTCTCAAGGCTAGCCAGGTTCCTTTATTTCTGATGTTTACCATGCAGGTAATTAAACTGGAGTTAAGATATCTGGCTTCTCTTGTCTATCCCGCAGGGCATTGTGACTAAAATCTTGGTCAGCTGATGTTATCTCTAAGTACAAGCTTCTAGCGCTTCCTTACAAGGGTAGACTTTCTTTGGACCTGGTCTGGCAGAAATAATTTCTGATATTACTGGTGGAAAAGGGGTCTTTCCTAATATAAGGTATCAGTCCACGACCATCATTCCTTACTGTTGGGAAATAGCTGAACCTGGCCACCAGGAGGAGGCAAAGACACCATAGCCAAAGGCTTAAATACCTCTCCCCCACTTCCTCCATCCCCCAGTCATTCTTTGCCTTTCGTCACAGGAGGATTACAGAGAAGTTTCAGAAGATTTTGGAGTAGTTCCTTAGAAAAGGCATCTGCCCTTCGATATGGGACTGGAGTTTTAAGTAGTCTTGTCAGCCTCTCAGTGAGAGCAATGATGAAAGTTAGAGTCTAGAGATGCAGTCTTTCTGTGAACCCATCCAGACTGCCTGCTAACAGCTACTAAGCAATTAGTGTTGACGAGTTTCACTGCCTGCTTGGTTTTCTCACTCAAGTCCATGTCCGGAGCGATGCTACAAGACTGTCACACTTGAGAGGCTGTGTTTGTGTTCTACAAGCATGGATTCTGTTAAGATCGTTTACCTTTTTATATATGTTGAAAACGCTAGAAGACAGGGGTCACAAGTGTGGCTCTTTTATCTTAATAGAATCATGGGGTTAATATCTCCTGAGGGGGATAATTGAACAGTGGGGATTTAATCAAATTTGATGCTTTTGATTTTATGCTGCTTTAGTTGTGAGATTTATTGGGCTCATAGACTGTTTATGTGGTTCAAATGCACAGGTTTTTACTTTCACTTTGAGTGCTGCGCAGCTTGTAACTTGGCGTGCTTTTCTCATGGCAAGGGCGGTCCTGGTCCTGCCTTGCATACCATGTGACCGGGAGTGGTCTCGCTTTCATTTCCTCTTTCCTGACCGAGCTGGCTGTTGAAGAAGATGCTTTTCTCTGTATTGTCTGGGTCAAGGAGGATGGTGAGTGCCTCAGCCATTGGGAGTATAAAGGTGTGCAGTTTTTGAGAAATAAAGATTTATATTTCTGTGTCCTTTGTCATTAGCTTAAGCTATGGAGGATTCTGATATACTGTCGTTACAGAGAGCCGATGATAAAAGATGGAAACCTCTTCTAAGAAAGAAGTTTCAACATACGGGATATTTGTTTGAACTGGCGAGCGGCTGTTGTCGTGGTTGCTGGAGCAGCTGCCTGCTGTTGTGACTCATCAGAATTATCGAGGTGAAGGGTTCACTCGACATTATCCAGGAAATAAATTAAGTCCTTGAGAATTGCTACTTCTTTTGTCTGTTATGCAAACATGCAGATTATTCGCTTAATTCTAAATGGCCTAATAGCTCAGGGATACAAGATAGGTTTCAAGTCTCATCCACCCAAGGGCAGATTCTTCTCCTCTCAATCCTGTCTTCCAGACCAGAAAAGAGAGAATCCTTTCTGGGGTGTGTGCGGGATCTGTCCTCCTTTTGGGTTTATTGCCCCTAGTAGCCTATCGCAGAAAGAGGTTTGGATACTACTTTTTGTGTCCCAAAGAAGGATGGGAATTTTCTGCCCGATTCTGGACCTAAAGTGCTAAAACAAATTTCTAAATGTCCCCTCGTCACAAATGGAGACAATAAGTGTCCATCCTTCCCCTTAGTTCAGGGAAGGGCAGTTCATGACCACTATAGATCTGAAGGATGCTTACCTTCATGTTCCAAACCACAAGGACCACTTCCAGGTTCCTAAGGTTTGCGTTCCTGGACCAGCACTCCAGCTCATTGCACTTCCGTTTGGTCTAGCTACTGCCCCAAGAATATTTACAAAGATTCTAAGGGCTTCTTCGAGCCGTTGCCAGAACCTGGGGTATAGCAGTAGCTTCCTACTTGGACGATATTCTGGTACAAGCACCATCTTTTTCGTCTGGCGGAGGACCATTAGAAAGCTCTTCTCTATCTTCTTCGATCTCATGGATGGAAGATAAACCTAGAAAAGAGTTATCTTATCCCAGGTACCAGATTGGATTCCTGGGTACTATAATAGACTCCATATCCATGAGGATATTTCTAACAGACCTCCATAAACTGTGGCTCAGTGTATGGAGGAGATTGGTCTCATGATGTCCAGCATGGACATCATTCCCTTTTGCCAGGTTCCATCTCAGACCATTGCAACTGTGCATGCTGATGCAGTGGAACGGCAATCATTCGGATCTGTCTCAACAGATTTCTCTGGACAACCGGTCAAGAGAAAGTCGCTGTAACGAGGCTGGTTGTGGTTGTGGATCTCAACTGCGGAAAATATATGATTGTATGCCTTACTTTAAGATACAATGAGGAAGTTACAATGTATCTGTCTGTATGGCAGTTGAATGTTACTATTTGATTTTAATTCCTGATCAGTATTTCTGAATCAGGTTGCACAGCAGTTGTTAACCAAACGGCACCGTGGATGGGATACACTTTTCCTGATAGTCACTGAGCACACAGGGGGGAGCGTTAGGGTGAGTACAGATGCAGCAGGCTGTTAGTCAATTGAAGTGTGATACACGGCTGATAGCTGTGCTGTTTGTGAGAGCTGACAGGCAGATGGGTGGAGCAGGTATTAAGTGCTGTGCTGTAGCGTTACTCACAAAAGTTCAGTCTGAAGTTTATCACGCTACTCCTGAAGCGTGTGAAGAGGAATATGAGGAGGTATCCTGTGAGTGTGGTCCAATGTAAGTTAAGCGTCTGTACAAAGTTATAAAGTTCACAACTTATATCGGATGAGACTGCAGTTGCGGTTTGGAAAACAGTTGATCTGCCAGAGGCAATTAAAGCAGGAAAATAATGCAGCAGTGGTGTTTGATAATCCAAATTAGGAAATGTTCAGACTTAGCATATAAGTCTCTTTCAGTTGCTCAAGTAGGCTCCGTATTAGAAAAGGTTTAAATACCTTCAGATAGTTAGACTTGAACAGAGAGAGGTAAATCCCTGCAGCAGGTCTGTGAAGCTGTATGCTAAACTGGAAACAATACTGAAGCAGGGAGGGAGGCGTGTCCAGGCTTTAAATAACCTTGCTAGGTGTGAGCCACAGGGTAAAAATTAAAGGGACAGAAAGGAATAAGGAAATCCATGACATACCCCCCACCTCAGGGTAGGTGCCCCGCAAGCTACGAATCTAGGTCGTTCTGGATTCCTCCTGTGAAACAGGGATACCAATTTGGGAGCATGAACATTCGAGGAAGGTTCCCAAGAGTCATTCTCCTCAGAGAATCCCTTCCAACGGATCAAGTATTGAAGAGTTCCACGGTAAATACGGGAGTCCAGGATGGCATCAACTTCGTAATTCCGTGTCCGAATCCTGTAAGATCAGAGGAGGAATCTGGCTGGCCACACTGTCTAGTTTCACAATGAGGTTTTAACAAAGAGACGTGGAAGGTGGATGAAGTCGAAAAGTAGAAGGCAGATCCAAGGTAACAGCATTTTGGTTCACAAATCTTTGTGATAGGATAAGGACCAATGAAGACAGCACTAAGTTTCTTACTGGGGGTTTTCAGTTTTATATTCTTGGTCGACAGCCAGACCAGATCACCTATTTTATAGGAAGGTGGTTGACGTCTTCGGGAGGTTATAGTAACGTCTCTGATGAGCCTGAGCATCAGCTATATGCTCTTGAGTTCTATGAAAAGATCCTGGAGATCCTTAGTGAGGTCATCAACCTTGGGACAGTTTGAATCTGTCCGAGGGTGAAGTTGGAAGGAAGGGGTGAAAAGCATAATTCGCAAAAAATGGTGTCTTGGAAGTAGTGGACTTGTAGAGTTGTTTGTATGCATATTCAGCCATAGCAAGGGTATTAGCCCACTGGTCTTGGTGGTTGGAACAATAAGAACGAAGATACTGTTCGAGCCATTGATTTATTCTCTCTGTTTTGGCCATTTGATTGGGGGGTGAAATGAGGAGGAGAATCGGAGTTCTACTTGCATAGTGTCACATAATTTTTTCCAGAAACGAGAGGTGAATTGACTACCTCTATCGGTTACAATAGAATCTGGGAGAACGTGTAATTTGACGATGTTATTCAAGAAAAGAACTGCAAGTTCTGATGAAGTTGGGAGCTTATGATATGGGAGGAAATGGGCCATCTTGGTAAGATGATCAACAACAACAAGTAATGGTATTGTAACCAAGTGACAATGGAAGTTCGACGATGAAATCCATTCCTATGGTTTGCCACGGTCGGTCAGGTATCTGTAATATGGTAAGAGTAATCCGAAAGGAGGTCTTTTTTCAGTCTTGGAAACTGTACATATGTGGCAAGATTGAACATATCTTTGCACAGAAGTTCTGATAGCAGGCCACCAGTACGTACGTGAAAGAAGATCATAGGTTTTGTGGATTCCAGAATGTCCTGCCATCGGTGAGTCATGATGTTCTTTTAACAAATTGTCTCGAAGGGAAGGTGGTACATAAAGACGTCCTTGGTGGTAATAGAGACCATCTTGTCCCAGTGTGAGTTTAAGCTTAGGAATGGAAGTATCTTTCTGTTGTAGGAGTTTAAAGGACTTCAGGATAGGTAGGAGATAGTGTAATGAAATGCTCAGCTGGAATGACTGTACCAGGAGTATCGGAATGATGAGGATTGGTATCTTTTCTGGACAAAGGCATCCGCTTTCCCCGTTCTTACTCCCTGGTCTGTAGGTTATATGGAAATCAAACCTTGATAGAATAAACTTCATCTTAGCTGTCTAGAGGATAAGGTACGGTTAGTCAGAAGGTATTCCAGATTTTGTGGTCCGTAGTATATTAGTATCAGAAATTTACTGCCCTCTAGGAGATGTCTCCAGTGTTCTAATGAGACCTTGATCACTAACAACTCCTTTTCGCCTACAGGGTAGTTTATATTCGGCTGGTGTCATTACTCGTGAAAAGTAGGCAACAGGGTGGAGTGGATCTTCTGGAGTTTTACGTTTAGACAAAATGGACCCTAGAGCGTAGTTGGAGGCGTCAACTTCAAGTACATAATGGGCATCAGGGTCTGGAAACTTAAGAATCGGTGCTTTAGTGAAAACATCCTTAAGGTGTTCGAAAATAGCCTGTGTTTTGAGGTGTCCAGTGGAAGGTAGTTTTGACACTTGTAAGAGAAGTTAAAGGCTTAGTAAGAGAGGAATAATTCTTGCTGAATTTCCTATAGTAATTGAGAAACCGAGGAATTTTATGCAGGTCCTTTTTGGAGGAAGGTATGGGCCAGTTTTTAATAGTTTGCACCTTTGAATCATCCATCTGAATTCCTGTGGGAGTGATAGTATAACCCAGGAATGTAATAACAGAGGTATGGAAGATGCATTTTCCAATTTGGCAAAAAGTCGGTGTTGTCTAAGGCGAGAGAGCACCCACGGACGTGTTTATATGTTCAATGATGTTAGTAGAGTATATCAGAATGTCGTCCAAATATACAACTACACAGATGTCAAGGAGATCACGGAATATAACGTTTATTAGATATTGGAACGTTGCCGGGGCATTACAGAGCCCGAAAGGCATCACCTTATACTCGTAGAGCCCATATCTTGTTCTGAAGGCGGTGAGCCACTCGTCTCCTTTTCGGATCCTGACGAGATTATAGGCTCCACGTAGGTCTAATTTAGTGTATATGGTGGCTTGACTGAGACGTTCGATGAGTTCGGGAATTAGAGGTAAGGGATAGCGGTTTCTTGACAGTCCGTTTATTAAGTTCCCTATAATCAATTATAGGGCGTAGGGAGTTGTCCTTATTTCTGACGAAGAAAAATGCCGGCCCCAGCAGGGGAAGAAGAGGGTTGTATAACCCTTTCCTTAAAATTCTCTGAAGGTAAGTTTTGAGGTGATCTAGTTCAGGCTGTGATAGAGGGTATATGTGCCCGTAAGGAATGGAAGCACCTGGAAGTAGTTGAATAGGACAGTCGTGACGGGCGATGTGGAGGAAGGGACTCTGCTTCCTTTTCACTGAATACATCTTGAAAATCTTGATAGTCAGAAGGAATAATTCTTCCAGTAGGATTTATAGAACAGATCAAGGAGTGATGAAAACAGGTGTTCTTGCAATAATCTGAGAGGAATTCGACTTTGAGGCGATCCCAATGTATGGTGGGTTGATGCGTCTGTAACCATTGTAGACCAAGCACCAGGGGAAAACATGGGGAGAATTTATCACATCAAAGGATATGAATTCAGTGTGTGCACTTGACGTGGAAACCTTGATGGGAATAGTTTGGTGTGTAATAGGACCGGAACTAATTGTATTACCATCAATAACTCTAATGGGACACAGGTCTTGCTTTCAACACAGTGGGTATTTTATTTATAGTGACAAAAACAGAATCAATATAGGAAGAATGTGCCCCCAGAGTCGATGATGGCTTCACCTGATTTGCTGGTGTAGATCCCACTGTAAGGTAAGAGATAAAGAGCAGTAAGCAACTTGGTTAACATTAGTGATTCAAGCATGTGGTTTTTCTGAAGGACTTACGTTTCTTCTGCCTTTGTAAGATAGGACACTCTCTTACAGTATGTGCATTTGAAGCTCAATACATGCAGAGGTTGTTTATGCGTCTGCGATTCCTTTCTTCTGGTTGTAAAGGGCCTCTAGTGAATCCCAAATCCATAGGTTCTGGAGGTTTGAGTGACTGTAGGTTTTTGGTAAGTAGAAGAGGGTCTTGTGATAGTATCCATACCTTGTTTTTCTGATTTGCGTTCTCTCAACCTTCTATCAATCTGAATGCTTAGTGTGATTAGTCCTTCCAAGGACCTAGGAAGCTCTATGCGAGCGAGTTCATCTTTAAGGGCATCATTTAGACCTAGACGGTACTGATTCCTAAGGGCAATATCGCTCCACTCAGTATCTTTACTGTATTGCTTGAACTCACTTAAATATTCCTCCACCTGCTTTTTCCCTTGTTTAAGAGACCCTCATTTTAGTCTCTGCAGTAAGCTGAGTGTTAATATCTTGATAAAGAATTGCCATTTCCTTGAAGAAATCCTCCAGTGATGTTAAAATAGGATGATCTTGTTCAAAGAATGAGTCAGCCCTCTTCGCGGGGTTCACCTCGCAGAAGAGAAATGACCGTTAAAACCTTAACTCGTTCAGTTGCGTAGGTTTTAGGTTTTAGACTGAAAAAGAAGATAACAAGAGTTTTTGAACTGAGAGAACATAGCCCCTGTCTCCATGGAATTTGTCGGGCATAGAGACTTGGGGTTCTGGGGTAGCCTCTGGTGTGGCTGATTTATTCATTGAGTCTTTTATTATATTGTTGAGTGTCCTCATTTTGACTTGTAATTCTCTAAGGCCATGCCTTAGCTGATCCACCCTCTGGGAGAGAGTGTAAACAATTTTTAGGTAATTCCGCTGGATCCATTTTTATGGCTTCAGTATTATGTAAACGAGCTGGTTGTGGTTGGTGGATCTCAACTGCGGAAAATAAGATGATTGTATTGCCTTACTTTAAGATACAATGAGGAAGTTACAATGTATCTGTCTGTATGGCAGTTGAATGTTACTATTTGATTTTATTCCGTGATCAGTATTTCTGAATTCAGGGTTGCACAGCAGTTGTTAACCAAACGCACCGTGGATGGGATAGCACTTTTCCTGATAGTCCACTGAGCACACAGGGGGAGCGATTAGGTGAGTACAGATGCATCAGGGCTGTTAGTCAATTGAAGTGTGATACACGCTGATTGCTGTGCTGTTTTGTGAGAGCTGACAGGCAGATGGGTGGAGCAGGGTATTAAGTGCTGTGCTGTAGCGTTACTCACAAAAGTTCAGTCTGAAGTTTATCACCCTACTCCTGAAGCGTGTGAAGAGGAATATGAGGAGGTATCCTGTGAGTGTGGTCCAATGTAAGTTAAGCGTCTGTACAAGTTATAAAGTTCACAACTTATATCGGATGCGACTGCAGTTGCGGGTTTGGAAAACAGTTGATCTGCCAGAGGCAATTAAAGCAGGAAGATAATGCAAGCAGCGGTGTTTGATAATCCAAATTAGGAAATGTTCAGACTTAGCATATAAGTCTCTTTCAGTTGCTCAAGGTAGGCTCCGTATTAGAAAAGGGGTTTTAAATACCTTCAGATAGTTAGACTTGAACAGAGAGAGGTAAATCCCTGCAGCAGGTCTGTGAAAGACTGTATGCTAAACTGGAAACAATACTGAAGCAGGGGAGGGAGGCGTGTCCAGGCTTTAAGATAACCTGCTAGGTGTGAGCACAGGTAAAAATTAAAAGGGACAGAAAGGAATAAGGGAAATCCATGACAATCGCTCTCTTGGTGGCTCTGTCCAGATCATCTGTCCCCGAGGGAGATCCTTCTAGAAGACCATCCCGGAAGATTGGTGACTATGTATGGACGCAAGCCTATCAGGATGGGGAGCTGTTTGGGGTGCCAAGAAAGGCTCAGGGGCCTGTGGACTCCCTCCCGTTCAACATTCTGGAACTTTGGGCAATCTTTAATGCTCTGATGGCTTGGGCCCCCTTCTGGGTTCGACCCAGTTTATCATATACCAATCAGACACTATAACCTCGGTGGCTTACATCAACCATCAGGGTGGAACAAGAAGCTCCTAGCTATGAGGGAAGTATCTCGGATTCTGGAGTGGGCGGAGGCCCACAGCTGTTCGCTGTCAGCGATCCCACATTCCGTGTGTGGACAACTGGGGAAGCGATTTTCACAGCAGACAATCCTTTCATCCGGGGGAATGATCTCTCCATCCTGAAGTGTTTGCGGGAGATATGCAACAGGTGAGGACGCCGAAGATATATCTCATGGCATCCCGTCACAATACCAAGCTACCCAGATATGGGTTGAGGTTCAGGGATCCTCAGACGGAGCTAATAGAATGCATAAGCAGTGGCCTTGGAATTTCAGTCTAATTTACCTTTCCCGCCGTTACACTCTTCTCCTCATGTGGTGGTCTGCATCAAGCAGGAGCAGGGCATCAGTGAGTACTGATTGCTCCATCGTGGCCCGCGGACGTGGTTCGCGATCTGGTGGGGGATTTGCAGTGTGATCGCCTTACCTTATCTAAAATTTGGGTTTCTTCTAAAGTGGTTTCCGATAGAATACTGTATTAATCAGAAAATTGTTGTTCCTTCTCTCTTGGCCCCAATCCTTCTCATAAAGAACGTCTGTTACACAACTTGGATGTTGTGCGTGCTCTAAAATTCTACCTACAAGCGACTAAGGATTTTCGCCAGTCTGCCTGTTTGTTTGTTTCTCAGGAAAGCGTAAGGGTCAGAAGGCTACTTCTACTTCTCTTTCTGGTTGAGAAGTTATGATTCGTTTTGCTTATGAGACTGCAGGGACAGCAGCCTCCTGAGAGGAATTACAGCTCATTCCACTAGGGTTCACTCCTCTTCTGGGCTTTCAAAAATTAAGCTTCTGTGGAACAGATTTGCAAGGCTGCAGCTTGGTCCTCTCTACATACTTTTTCCAAATTTGATACTTTTGCCTCGGCTGAGGGCCTCTTTTGGGAGAAAGGTTCTTCAAGCGTGGTGCCTTCTGTTTAGGGTCTGCCTGTCTTGTTCTCCCACCCAGTCCCCTCCCCATTCTCTGTCCTCTAGCTTGGTAATTGGATCCCACTAGTAATTGAATGACGTTGTGGACTCTCCATATCTTAGGGAAAGAAAACAAAATGTATGCTTACCTGATAAATTTCTTTCCAGATATGGAGAGTCCATGACCCCCACCCTTTATTAAGACAGTTATTTTTTACTAAACCTCAGGCACCTCTACACCTTTGTGTTATTCCTTTTCCATTTCCCTTCGGTCGAATGACTGGGAATTAGGGGTAGGGGAGTGACACTTAACAGCTTTGCTGTGGCACTCTTTACCTCCTCCTGCTGGCCAGGAGTGATATTCCACTAATAATTGATGACGTCGTGGACTCTCCATATCCGGAGAGAAAGAAATTTATCAAGGAAAGCATAAATTTTGTTATTGTCTATTTTTAGCTTTGCTAGTGTGTGTGTGGCCTGAAGTAATTGTGTGTCACATACTGTGTGTGTATGACTAATGGTGTGTATGACCTTTGGTAGAGGAAATGGTTGACTTGAGGTAGATGTAATTCTGTGTATATGTGTGTGGTAATGGTGCCTCTTTCCTGGGTAGGCCTGGGTATCTATTTGGCGAGCAGAAGCCTCTTTCATGGGTTGCCTGGACATCTACTGCAGTTTAAAAATACTTTGTTTATCCCATAGCTAGGCATGTCAAATTCCATAACTGCATGATTTTACTTTTGGTATCAATAAATGTTGAATTTTTTTATCGTTGAGAGGCGCCTGTCTGGAATTTTATTACATTTTGAGATATATATAATATAATATAATATATATATATATACTATATATATAGAGAGAGAGAGAGAGAGAGAGAGAGAGGAGAGAGAGAGAGAGAGAGAGAGAGAGAGAGAGAGAGAGAGAGATTTGGTCAAGCCCTATGACCAACTCAGGGGAAAGATTAAAATTGAGCTTTTACTCATATTAAGCAATCACGTTCAGTAAGTAGAGAGATCAGTGTTCTACATTCCACAGGATGCAGTACAGACGCTTTTAGAGGTGGAAAAAAGCTGAACATTTCTGATATATTACTGGAAAAGCAGGTAAAGTAAATAGTAAAAGTGTATTGTAAAGGTATTTAAGACCTAAAATAAACCATTATCGGCTTGAAAGCTTGCATAACAAAACACATGAAAAAGCTATGGAAATAAAGGTTTAAGTTACATTTACTCTTAAAGGACATTAAAATCAAAATTAAATTCACTGAATTGAGTATGACATTTTTAACAACTCCCACTTTATGTCTATTATCAATTTTGCTTAGTTCTCTTGGTATCCTTTGCTAAAGAGTAATCAAAGGTGAGGGGCAGAAGAGTGCATGAGTCTATAGCCTTTTGGCAGCAGTGCTTGCAATAATTGTTTATTGCAGTTATAAAATGTTGCATATTCTGCTGCCGTAGACTGCTAAAGACAAAGGCAGGCTCCTGCGCTCCTATCAGCCTACACAGGTATATGCTTCAACAAAGGATTATAAGTGAGCAAAGCAAATTTGATAATAAAAGTGAATTGGAAAGTTGTTTAAAGTTACACACTCTACCTGAATCATTTAAGTATAAGTTTGACTTTTAATATTTTTGAAACAATGGTTTTATTAAAGGGAAAGTAAATTCAAAATTATACTTTTATGATTCAGGTAGAGCGTGCAATTTTAAACAACTTTCGAATTTACTTTTATTATCAAATTTGCTTTATTCTGCTTGTTATGTTTAATTGAAGAGAGTGCACATCTTAGTAGACGTGCAATTCGTTTTCAACCGAATTTTGGCTGATTTGAGATGGTATTAGAATTTTCGAATCGGCACCATAACTAAAATCCTGAAAAATTCAAAAAAAGGAAAAATCAGTTTCTGAATTTTCTGAACCACTCTTCCTATTCATTCTAATCTAAAACTGCTTTCCCCCTCTGACTTGCCAACACTAAATAAAACACTAAATAAACCTATTAACCCTAAAGAGCCGTCCCCTCCACATCACCAACACTAAATAAACCTATTAACCCCTAAACCGCTGGACCCCCCACATTGCAACACTAAATAAACCTATTAACCCCTAAAACACCGTCCCCCCACATTGCCAACACTAAATAAAGCTAATAACTCCTAAAGAGCCGTCCCCCCACATTGCAATCACTAATAAAATATATTAACCCCAATCATCCGCCAATCCCCCCACAAACGCAAACACCCTAATTAAAGTATTAACACCTAAACCACCGTCCCCCCCACATCGCCAACACTAATAAACCTATTAACCCCTAAACCACCATCCCCCCACATCGCCAACACTAAATAAAGCCTATTAACCCTAATCACCGTCCCCCCCAAATCGTGACTCCCTAAATAAAACTATTAACCCCTAAAACCGACGTCCCCCACATCGCAAACACTAAATAAAATTATTCACCTCTAAACCGACGTCCCCCCCACATCGCCAACACTAATAAACCTATTATCCCCTAAGCCGCCGTCCCCTCCACATCGCCAACACTAAATAAACCAATTAACCCATAAACCTCCATCCCCCCACATTGTGACTCCCTAAATAAAACTATTAACCCCTAAACCGCCGTCCCCCCACATTGCAAACACTAAATAAGCCTATTAACCCCTAAACCGACGTCCCCCTCATTGCAAACACTAAATAAAATTATTAACCTATAAATCACCGTTCCCCCACATCGCAACTACCTAAATTAAACTATTAATCCCTAAACCTAATAGCAGCGCTCATCCTATTAGCTGATTTGAATTTTTCAGCCAATAGGAATGCAAGGGTACCCCAATATAAAAGGGGTACCATGCATTCAATCTTCAGCGTGCGGCGGATGATCGCATGAAGAGGACCTACGTATCGGACCGATGGACCTCCGCTTCCGCGCATCCACCGAGCGCTCCACCTCCGCCATGAAGATAGAAGATGGACTCACGATGGATGAAGATGGAGCCACCTGGATGAAGCTGTTTTGCCGGACTTCAGCAATGGTGAGTACCGATTTTGCACTTAGTGTTAGGTTGTTTTTTTTCTTTAGATTAGGGATTTTTTATTTTTAATGGGCTGAAAAAGAGCTGAATGTCCTTTTGAGGGCAATGCCCATGGAAATGCCCTTTTTGGGGCAATGGGTAGATACTTTTTTTTAGTTACTTTTTTTATTTTGGGCGGGTGGGGGGTTGTAATGTTAGGGGGTATTTGGTTTAATTTATTGGCAAAAGAGTTGTTAACTTTAGAGCAATGCCCTACAAAAGGCCCCTTTAAGGGCTATTGGTAGTTTATTTATAGATCAGGGTTTTTTTATTTTGAGGTGGTTTTTTTGTTTTTTTTTTATTATTATTTTGGATTATTTCGTTTGTTATTTTTTGTAATGGTAGTTTTTTTTTATTTTTTGTAATTTTAGTGTTTATTACTTTTTGAAATGGTAGTTTTTATTTTTTTGTAATGTTAGGTTTTATTATTTTTAGTAATGGTAGGTTTTTTTTTGTGTGTGTGTGTTTTTTTTTTTAAAGCTTAGGTTTTATTTTTATTTTACAGGTAAGTTTGTATTTATTTTAACTAGGTAGTTAGTAATTGTAACTAATTTAGATGTATTTTATTTATGTTAAAGTTAGGGGGTTTTAGGTTTTGCGATTAATAATAGCTTTATTTAGTGTTGGCGATGTGGGGGGACAGCAGTTTAGAGGTTAACAGGTTTTTATTTAGTGTTGGCAATGGGGGGACGGTGGTTTAGAGGCTAATAGCTTTATTAAGTGTAGGCAATGTGGGGGGATGGCGGTTTAGGGGTTAATAGGTTTATTTAGTGTTGGAGATGTGGGAGGACGGTGGTTTAGGGGATAATAGGTTTATTTAGTGTTGGGGATGTGGGGGGATGGCGGTTCAGAGGTTAATAGCTTTATTTAGTGTTGGCGATGTGGGGGGTCGGTGGTTTAGGGGTTCATAGCTTTATTTAGTGTTGGCGATGTGGGGGACGGCAATATAGAGGTTAATAGGTTTATTTAGTGTTGACGATGTGGGGGACAGCGGTTTAGAGGTCAATAGGTTTATTTAGTGTTGGCGATGTGGGGGCAGCGATTTAGAGGTTAATAGGTTTTTATTTTGTTTTAGCGATAAGGGGGGACGGCGGTTTAGATCATTTTGTTTCAGCATATTCCTTATGTCAAGTTCAATCGTCTTTCGGATTCATTTGTTATTTTGGATTCATTCTTTATTCATATTTATTATTCTATTCTAAACTTTAGAATAGAATAATGAAAATGAATAAAGAATGGATCCGAAATAACAAATGGATCTGAAATAACAAATGGATCCGAAAAACGATTTAACTTAACATAACTAATATGCCAAAACGAAATTATTTATGTTAAAATATTTTTTATTGAAATAACTTTGTCATCAAACAAATTACATGTTCTATACAATTGGTTACAGGATTTCTTTATCAGGTCAATAAGCAAATCAATTTTCATTATCGCTTCTTCGCTCCTTTATGTCTTGCTTAATAATTTCTATTAACTGGCTTACAAGGTCTCAATGCCCATTAGATTCAACCTTGCATCTCTCATCTGGACATGACCTTGTTTCTGTTCCTGGTATATAACACCTGGTAAATTGTACAGAAAAGAAAGAAGATCTGCTGCATATATTTTTAACATAGATTTATAATGATAAAAAACAATTAAACAAAAATTAACCTTTGGTTACTGAAAAAGCATTTTTATGTGTTAATGTCAGCTATTAATATTTAATCTTATTGCACCGATGAGGAAGGAGAAACATTTTGTAAAATTGTCAAGTGTACTAGCAATTTTTTGTCTTCTAACTCCAACTCTTACTTTGTGGTCCCATATCTTATTTCTGTCTTGTAATTGGCTCACACTAGTTTCCCCTTATATTGAGTTAAAGGAGTTAACTTAGCTCGGATGCATCATCCAGAAAAAAACACGTTTTGTGGAATGTGTCTGTCGTACCCAAAATTGTTGCTGCTGTCTCATGTAGTGAGTATGTCAACCTAAATTTGTCCAATATCTCTCGCCTTCCTTCTTTCCAATATCTGACAATGCTTATTCTTGTGATAGTGCAAAGTATGTTTACAAAAGTGTTAATATGTTTGTGGAAGTTTAATAATGGAGCATTTAGTAACCCTTGAGACATGGTTAATGTTATTTGATCTTCTAATAATGTGCTGAGGTATGCCGATAGTTTAGCCCAAATTTGAGCAACACCAGGGCACTCCCACCACGTGTACGTAGGTGCCTTCAGTATCGCAACCCCTGTAGCAGTTTTTGTTGCTTCCTGCCATGAAATGAGCAGTTTTGATTGGAGAAAAGTACCATCTAAAGATAGTTTAGAAACTATTTACCATTAGATCGAAATTATTTATTTATCTTAACTAATTTGCAGAAACAAAATTATTTATTTAACTAAGGAAAACAAAACTTTGTGCACGTGTCTTTAGTACTCTATGGCAGCAGAGTTTTGCAACATTGTATAACAAAGCTACAAATAATGTTGCAAAACACTGCTGCCATAGAGTACTAAAGACACGTGCACACTTCTGAGCTCTTATGAGCCTACCTAGTTTTACTCTTCAATAAAAAATACCAAGAGAATTAAGCAAAATTGATAACAGAAGTAAATTGGAAAGTTATTTAGAATTGCATGTCCAAGACCGAACTACTTCTAATCCCCCCTCTAACTCTACTCCAGTTTCTAATTTTTCCAGCACCACTATCTCCCATCACCCCAAGTCCGCTGCCTCGGAGTCACACTTGACTCAAATCTGTCTTTCATTCCCCACATCCAATTGCTCTCTTCATCCTGCCGCAACCACCTACAGAATATCTCCAAAAATGCGTCCGTTTCTAAGTGCTGAAACTACTAAACAGCTAATCCACTCCCTGGTAATTTCCCGACTTGACTACTGTAATAATTTACTATCTGGCCTCACTCTCTCCTTCCTCTCTCTCCTTCAATCCATCCTAAATGCCTCTGCCAGGCTAATCCACCTCTCCCACTGCTCTGTATCTGCTGCACCTCTCTGCGAATCCCTTCACTGGCTCCCCATTCACAGCAGAATTAAATTCAAAATTCTCACCCCGACCTACAATGCTGCCCCACCCTACCTGTCCTTACTCATCAACAAATATACTCCAGCCCGCCCCCTAAGATCAAACAATGACCTGCTTCTTGCGTCCTCTACCTTCACCTCCTCTCATGCTCGACTACAGGACTTCTCTCTTGCGGCACCAACCCTCTGGAACGCACTTCCTCCAGCTGTCAGACTTTCCCCTAACCTGTCCTCCTTTAAACGTTCCCTAAAGACCTTTTTGTTCAGGGAAGCTTATTACCCGACTCATTAACAAATTAACTTCACTTACCTAACAGCTGCCCTCATCTATCTACTCGCTAATATCATTCTCAACTTTGCAGTCCCCACCCCCTGTTTCCTATCCTCCCATCCATCTAGATTGTAAGTTCCCACAGAAAAAGAGCCCTTAATTCCCCCTGTATTTGTCTGTAAAATGTTGTCTCTTATTGTATTGTTTCTCCGTTTTATTTTTTTCCTTGTACCCATGGGCAGCGCTGAGGAATCTGTTGGTGCTTTATAAATAAAGAATGATAATAATAATAATAATAATAATTGCTTGCTCTATCTGAATCATAAAAGTTTTATTTTGGCTTTACTGTCCCTTTAAATGGGTATGAAACCCAGAAATGGGAAATCTTGAGATCTTTGGGATTAATTGCTGACCTGGCCACAACATGTGGTAAATGGTGCATTGTGTGAACTTGGGGTCATATTTTCATCACATTAAGGTGTAGTCTATAATAATGTAGCTTTTGGTAATGATAATAATATATTTAATAGGTTTTGTTGTATGATAAAGAACTCTCCAGTTGTCATTCGGTGTGAAGAATTTTGGCAGCATCAGGGATCAATCTTCATGAAAGGCTCTGTAGCAACTACACATGTGATGTAATAATGCTCTGTATTTATAACTTCAATACTTCAATGTTTTCTTAAATCATTAGCTACATAATCTTAGGAAGAGAAGATATACAAGTCTGTTAAAGAGACATGAAACCCTAAATTGCTTTCATACAGGTGGTGAGAGTCTATGATCCATTACTCCTAGGAATTACTCTTCCTGGCCACAAGTAGGAGTCAAAGATTAAGCCTGTTGTGGTTCATTTTTCTGTTCCTGAATCTGCTGAGTGCTCAGAGGGAGAGGTGTTCTCTGATAATCTGGAGTCTTCCCCTGATTATAATTCAGAATCATCCTCTTTTTTTGTTTTTGTTTAAAGTTGAACATATTCACTTTTAAAATAAATTTTGCTTACTTTAGGGGTTTAGGTTTCTGAGGATCAGTCTGTTAATAGTTTAGATTTCATTTATAAACCTGTGGTTAAATCTCAAGAGGTTTTTCCTGTTCCTGATGCTGTCTCTGAGATAGTCTCTAGGGAATGGTCTAAACCAGGTAATCCTTTTAATCCTTCAGCATGGTTTAAGATATATTCTTTACCGGCTTCTACTATTGAACTGTTCATAAAGTGGATGGGGCCATTGCTACCTTAGCTAGGCTTACCACTATTCATTTTGGAAGATGTTTTTTCCTTTAAGGACCCTTTGAATAGGAATTTAGAATATTTCCATAGGAAGGCTTTTCAGCAGGCAGGCTATCTTTTAGGTCAGCAGTTTCTATTGCTGGTGTCGCTGCTGCTTTATCTATTTTGTTAATTAGTCTTTCTGAGCAGTTTTCTGATGATTCTGCTAGTGATTTTTTTTAACCTTTTAGAGTTGCTTAAATGTGCTAATGATTTAATTTGTAATGCTGTTATTGACATTATTAAGATAAACTCTAAGAATATGTCTTTGGGAATCCTTTCCTGGTCTGCTGATATGGTTTCTAAATCCAGGCTTCTATCTCTCTCTCTTTTCAGGGAAAGATATTGTTTGGTTCTGGTTTGCATTATATTATCTCTACTGTGACTGGAGTTAAAGGACAAAGTCCAAGGGTAAATCAGGTTTCAAATAGTTTTCTTTCCTTTTGTCAGAACAAGGAACAGAAGTATGTTTCCTCCTCTCAGACAAAAGGTTCTTCTGGTGCAGCTTGAAATCCAAGTTCAAATTTGGAAAAAAAAGTCTAAGCAGTCCAAAAAATCTGCTCCCTCACCCAACTCTGCATGAAGGTACAGCCCCAATCCAGAGTCTCTGGTACAGGGCAGGTTGTGCCTTTTTCATGAAGCTTTATTCCAGTCTGTTCAGCATCCTGGGGTTCTAAATATAGTTTCTCAGTGTTATCAAACAGGTTTCAAAACAAGGTCTCCCAGGGGAAGGTTTCTTAAAGGTGTTAACAAAGCTACTAGTGGGGTTGTATAAATATTTCCTTTGGTTTATATATGACTTGAAGAATAGTTGCTTATTTTCAAAGATAAATAAGGCACAGATACTAATCTGACTGGAGAAATTTATCTTTACATCTCCTCAGCGTACCATGGAGAAGTGCAAAAAAAGAATTTACATTTTTTTAAATAAATATGAGCGCACAAATGCGCTTCTCTAAAGGCGAGCTGAGGAGAACCCAAAGGAGAACTACCCAGAGAATTATTGTACTTGATAAATCTTGCTGTAAATGTGGACATTAAACTATCTGCAAAAATTCAAACCCAGACATCAGATTCTTAAATATAAACACTCTCATTATATGCCTTGTGACTTGTTTTTAATAATTTTGTTAAACTTTTTAACCACTTCTGATTCATCCTTTGGAGCTGGAACATCCTTCTTTGCCTTGCCTCCTATTAGGAGCTTCCTGTGCCTATATATCTAGAGCTTGATTTTGAAGCTATAGACAATGTGAGTACCTTTTCTAGATTCTGCTGTAAATTTCACTTAACCATATAACTTCACTATATGTGTTTGTTCTTGTTTTTTTCCCCTGAGGTTCAACTGCTGAATATTACCACCATGATTACCTGGGACTTTTATCCTTTTTTGTGCACCATCACATTTGTTTTTGTATTTTATTATTTCTTATATTGTGATTTAAGCACGTTTATATATTGTTTTTTTGTAGATTCTTAAATATGGTCGTGCTATTGGCAAGGAAATATTGGATTCATAATAAAGCACCTCCCTTTTAAAAAATGAATTAACGTTTTATACTCTCAATTACTTATAAACAAGCAGACGCTCAAATCAATTTAGAAATGAGGATAAAGAAGTTTATTAAAAAATTAGAACCTTTTTTTTATTATTTATTTCTGTACAATTAAAGCACAGAGCTCTACTATGGAGGACCGAAAAACAAACAAATCTGGCTTAATAATGATAAATTTTGTCATTTCGGCTTCTTTATAGAATAATATAAAGAACAAGTGACAGGTGACAGTCAATTTCACAATTTTTTTTTCTCTTATGCATTTTCAATTCACACTTAATTCACAAAATATTTACCCAACCACGCTGCTGCCATCAGGTAGATAGATGCCAAGCACAGCCCTTTCCACGGCATCCGTTCTTTCTTTCATGTAATTAGCAATAGTCCATGAGCTAGTGACGTATGGGATATACATTCCTACCAGGAGGGGCAAAGTTTCCCAAACCTCAAAATGCCTATAAATACACCCCTCACCACACCCACAAATCAGTTTTACAAACTTTGCCTCCTATGGAGGTGGTGAAGTAAGTTTGTGCTAGATTCTACGTTGATATGCGCTCCGCAGCAGGTTGGAGCCCGGTTTTCCTCTCAGCGTGCAGTGAATGTCAGAGGGATGTGAGGAGAGTATTGCCTATTTGAATTCAATGATCTCCTTCTACGGGGTCTATTTCATAGGTTCTCTGTTATCGGTCGTAGAGATTCATCTCTTACCTCCCTTTTCAGATTGACGATATACTCTTATATATACCATTACCTCTACTGATTCTCGTTTCAGTACTGGTTTGGCTTTCTACTACATGTAGATGAGTGTCCTGGGGTAAGTAAGTCTTATTTTCTGTGACACTCTAAGCTATGGTTGGGCACTTTTATATAAAGTTCTAAATATATGTATTCAAACATTTATTTGCCTTGACTCAGAATGTTCAATGTTCCTTATTTCAGACAGTCAGTTTCAGATTTGGGATAATGCATATGAATAAATCAATTTTTTTCTTACCTTAAAATTTGACTTTTTTCCTTGTGGGCTGTTAGGCTTGCGGGGGCTGAAAATGCTTAATTTTATTGCGTCATTCTTGGCGCTGACTTTTTTGGCGCAAATTTTTTTTTCTGTTTCCGGCGTCATACGTGTCGCCGGAAGTTGCGTCATTTTTGACGTTTTTTTGTGCCAAAAGTGTCGGCGTTCCGGATGTGGCATCATTTTTGGCGCCAAAAGCATTTAGGCGCCAAATAATGTGGGCGTCTTTTTTGGCGCTAAAAAATATGGGCGTCACTTTTGTCTCCACATTATTTAAGTCTCATTATTTATTGCTTCTGGTTGCTAGAAGCTTGTTCACTGGCATTTTTTCCCATTCCTGAAACTGTCATTTAAGGAATTTGATCAATTTTGCTTTATATGTTGTTTTTTCTATTACATATTGCAAGATGTCCCAGATTGACACTGAGTCAGAAGATACTTCTGGAAAAACGCTGCCTGGTGCTGGATCTACCAAAGTTAAGTGTATCTGCTGTAAACTTGTGGTATCTGTTCCTCCAGCTGTTGTTTGTAATGAATGTCATGACAAACTTGTTAATGCAGATAATATTTCCTTTAGTAATGTTACATTACCTGTTGCTGTTCCGTCAACATCTAATACTCAGAGTGTTCATGTTAACATAAGAGATTTTGTTTCTAAATCCATTAAGAAGGCTATGTCTGTTATTCCTCCTTCTAGTAAACGTAAAAGGTCTTTTAAAACTTCTAATTTTTCAGATGAATTTTTAAATGAACATCATCATTCTGATTCTGATAATGGTTCCTCTGGTTCAGAGGATTCTGTCTCAGAGGTTGATGCTGATAAATCTTCATATTTATTTAAAATGGAATTTATTCGTTCTTTACTTAAAGAAGTCTTAATTGCTTTAGAAATAGAGGATTCTGGTCCTCTTGATACTAAATCTAAACGTTTAAATAAGGTTTTTAAATCTCCTGTAGTTATTCCAGAAATTTTTCCTGTCACTGATGCTATTTCTGAAGTAATCTCCAGGGAATGGAATAATTTGGGTAACTCTTTTACTCCTTCTAAACGTTTTAAGCAATTATATCCTGTGCCATCTGACAGATTAGAATTTTGGGACAAAATCCCTAAGGTTGATGGGGCTGTCTCTACTCTTGCTAAACGTACTACTATTCCTACGGCAGATAGTACTTCCTTTAAGGATCCTTTAGATAGGAAGATTGAATCCTTTCTAAGAAAAGCTTACTTATGTTCAGGTAATCTTCTTAGACCTGCTATATATTTAGCGGATGTTGCTGCAGCTTCAACTTTTTGGTTAGAAGCTTTAGCGCAACAAGTAACAGATCATAATTCTCATAGCATTGTTAATCTTCTTCAACATGCTAATAACTTTATTTGTGATGCCATCTTTGATATCATTAGAGTTGATGTCAGGTATATGTCTCTAGCTATTTTAGCTAGAAGAGCTTTATGGCTTAAAACTTGGAATGCTGATATGTCTTCTAAGTCAACTTTGCTTTCCCTTTCTTTCCAGGGTAATAAATTATTTGGTTCTCAGTTGGATTCTATTATCTCAACTGTTACTGGAGGGAAAGGAACTTTTTTACCACAGGATAAAAAATCTAAAGGTAAATTTAGGTCTAATAATCATTTTCGTTCCTTCGTCACAATAAGGAACAAAAGCCTGATCCTTCACCCACAGGAGCGGTATCAGTTTGGAAACCATCATCAGTCTGGAATAAATCCAAGCCTTTTAGAAAACCAAAGCCAGCTCCCAAGTCCACATGAAGGTGCGGCCCTCATTCCAGCCCAGCTGGTAGGGGGCAGATTACGATTTTTCAAAGAAATTTGGATCAATTCAATTCACAATCTTTGGATTCAAAACATTGTTTCAGAAGGGTACAGAATTGGCTTCAAGATAAGGCCTCCTGCAAAGAGATTTTTTCTTTCCCGTGTCCCAGTAAATCCAGCGAAGGCTCAAGCATTTCTGAAATGTGTTTCAGATCTAGAGTTGGCTGGAGTAATTATGCCAGTTCCAGTTCTGGAACAGGGGCTGGGGTTTTATTCAAATCTCTTCATTGTACCAAAGAAGGAGAATTCCTTCAGACCAGTTCTGGATCTAAAAATATTGAAGGATACCAACATTCAAAATGGTAACTATAAGGACTATTCTGCCTTTTGTTCAGCAAGGGCATTATATGTCCACAATAGATTTACAGGATGCATATCTGCATATTCTGATTCATCCAGATCACTATCAGTTTCTGAGATTCTCTTTCCTAGACAAGCATTACCAGTTTGTGGCTCTGCCGTTTGGCCTAGCAACAGCTCCAAGAATTTTTACAAAGGTTCTTGGTGCCCTTCTGTCTGTAATCAGAGAACAGGGTGTTGTGGTATTTCCTTATTTGGACGATATCTTGGTACTTGCTCAGTCTTCACATTTAGCAGAATCTCATACGAATCGACTTGTGTTGTTTCTTCAAGATCATGGTTGGAGGATCAATTTACCGAAAAGTTCATTGATTCCTCAGACAAGGGTAACCTTTTTAGGTTTCCAGATAGATTCAGCGTCCATGACTCTGTCTCTGACAGAAAAGAGACGTCTAAAATTGATCTCAGCTTGTCGAAACCTTCAATCACAATCATTCCCTTTGGTAGCCTTATGCATGGAAATTCTAGGTCTTATGACTGCTGCATCGGACGCGATCCCCTTTGCTCGTTTTCACATGCAACCTCTTCAGCTCTGTATGCTGAACCAGTGGTGCAGGGATTACACAAAGATATCTCAATTAATATCTTTAAAACCGATTGTACGACACTCTCTGACGTGGTGGACAGATCACCATCGTTTAGTTCAGGGGGCTTCTTTTGTTCTTCCGACCTGGACTGTAATTTCAACAGATGCAAGTCTGACAGGTTGGGGAGCTGTTTGGGGGTCTCTGACAGCACAAGGGGTTTGGGAATCTCAGGAGGGGAGATTACCAATCAATATTTTGGAACTCCGTGCAATTTTCAGAGCTCTTCAGTCATGGCCTCTTCTAAAGAGAGAATCGTTCATTTGTTTTCAGACAGACAATGTCACAACTGTGGCATACATCAATCATCAAGGAGGGACTCACAGTCCTCTGGCTATGAAAGAAGTATCTCGAATGCTGGTATGGGCGGAATCCAGCTCCTGTCTAATTTCTGCGGTTCATATCCCAGGTATAGACAATTGGGAAGCGGATTATCTCAGTCGCCAAACGTTACATCCGGGCGAATGGTCTCTTCACCCAGAGGTATTTCTCCAGATTGTTCAAATGTGGGGACTTCCAGAAATAGATCTGATGGCTTCTCATCTAAACAAGAAACTTCCCAGGTATCTGTCCAGATCCAGGGATCCTCAAGCGGAAGCAGTGGATGCATTGTCACTTCCTTGGAAGTATCATCCTGCCTATATCTTTCCGCCTCTAGTTCTTCTTCCAAGAGTAATCTCCAAGATTCTGAAGGAATGCTAGTTTGTTCTGCTGGTGGCTCCAGCATGGCCTCACAGGTTTTGGTATGCGGATCTTGTCCGGATGGCCTCTTGCCAACCGTGGACTCTTCCGTTAAGACCAGACCTTCTGTCGCAAGGTCCTTTTTTCCATCAGGATCTCAAATCCTTAAATTTAAAGGTATGGAGATTGAACGCTTGATTCTTAGTCAAAGAGGTTTCTCTGTCTCTGTGATTAATACTATGTTACAGGCTCGTAAATCTGTATCTAGGAAGATATATTATCGAGTCTGGAAGACTTATATTTCTTGGTGTCTTTCTCATCATTTTTCCTGGCATTCTTTTAGAATTCCGAGAATTTTACAGTTTCTTCAGGATGGTTTGGATAAAGGTTTGTCTGCAAGTTCCTTGAAAGGACAAATCTCTGCTCTTTCTGTTCTTTTTCACAGAAAGATTGCTAATCTTCCTGATATTCATTGTTTTGTGCAAGCTTTGGTTCGTATAAAACCTGTCATTAAGTCAATTTCTCCTCCTTGGAGTTTGAATTTGGTTCTGGGGGCTCTTCAAGCTCCTCCGTTTGAACCTATGCATTCATTGGACATTAAATTACTTTCTTGGAAAGTTTTGTTTCTTTTGGCCATCTCTTCTGCTAGAAGAGTTTCTGAATTATCTGCTCTTTCTTGTGAGTCTCCTTTTCTGATTTTTCATCAGGATAAGGCGGTGTTGCGAACTTCTTTTAAATTTTTACCTAAGGTTGTGAATTCTAACAACATTAGTAGAGAAATTGTGGTTCCTTCATTGTGTCCTAATCCTAAGAATTCTAAGGAGAGATCATTGCATTCTTTGGATGTAGTTAGAGCTTTGAAATATTATGTTGAAGCTACTAAGAATTTCCGAAAGACTTCTAGTCTATTTGTTATCTTTTCCGGTTCTAGGAAAGGTCAGAAGGCCTCTGCCATTTCTTTGGCATCTTGGTTGAAATCTTTAATTCATCATGCTTATGTCGAGTCGGGTAAAACTCTGCCTCCAAGGATTACAGCTCATTCTACTAGGTCAGTTTCTACTTCCTGGGCGTTTAGGAATGAAGCTTCGGTTGATCAGATTTGCAAAGCAGCAACTTGGTCTTCTTTGCATACTTTTACTAAATTCTACCATTTCGATGTGTTTTCTTCTTCTGAAGCAGTTTTTGGTAGAAAAGTACTTCAGGCAGCTGTTTCAGTTTGATTCTTCTGCTTATAATTTCAGTTTTTTTCATTATAAGATTTAAACTTTATTTTGGGTGTGGATTATTTTCAGCGGAATTGGCTGTCTTTATTTTATCCCTCCCTCTCTACTGACTCTTGCGTGGAAGATCCACATCTTGGGTAGTCATTATCCCATACGTCACTAGCTCATGCACTCTTGCTAATTACATGAAAGAAAACATAATTTATGTAAGAACTTACCTGATAAATTCATTTCTTTCATATTAGCAAGAGTCCATGAGGCCCACCCTTTTTGTGGTGGTTATGATTTTTTTGTATAAAGCACAATTATTCCAAATCCTTATTTTTTATGCTTTTGCACTTTTTTCTTATCACCCCACTTCTTGGCTATGCGTTAAACTGATTTGTGGGTGTGGTGAGGGGTGTATTTATAGGCATTTTTAGGTTTGGGAAACTTTGCCCCTCCTGGTAGGAATGTATATCCCATACGTCACTAGCTCATGGACTCTTGCTAATATGAAAGAAATGAATTTATCAGGTAAGTTCTTACATAAATTATGTTTTGATGATCCAGTCTTGATTTTCTCTTCCTATGGTGAGTTGGTAGAATTTGCTTACTTTTCTGTTTACATAAAAATTTCTATGATTTATTTTTTTATTTTCAGCATCCAATGAGCAAGTGCCATTTTCATGTGCTGATTTTTTTTAGAGAGAGATAAGTAAAGTGATACTAAACCCACGTTTTCTTCCACGATTTAGATAGAGCATGCCATTTTAAGCAACTTTCTAATTGACTCCTATTATAATTTTTTTTTAATTCTCTTGGTATCTTTAGTTGAAAAAGCAAGAATGTAAGCTTAGGAGCCAGCCCATTTTTGGTTGCTGATTGGTGGTGCGGAAAAAATATGGGCCGGCTCCTATGCTTACATTCCTGCATTTCAAATAAAGATACCAAGAGAAAGAAGAAAAATTGATAATAGGAGTAAATTAGAAAGTTGCTTAAAATTGCTCTATCTGAATAAAGGATTTTAGTATCACTTTAACCCCTTAAAGGGACACTGAACCCAATTTTTTTCTTTCATGATTCAGATAGAGCATGCAAATTTAAGAAACTTTCCAATTTACTCCTATTATTAATTTTTCTTCATTCTCTTGCTTTCTTTATTTGAAAAAGAAGGCATCTAAGCTATTTTTTTGGTTCAGGACATTCTCAACTTTGCAGTCCCCACCTCCTGTTTCCCATCCTCCTACCCATCTAGATTGTAAGTTCCCACCGGAATAGGGCCCTGAATTCCCCTGTATTTGTCTGTAAAATGTTGTCTCTTATTGTATTGTTTCTCCATTGTACTTTTATCCTTGTACCCATGGGCAGCGCTGCGGAATATGTTGGTGCTTTATAAATAAAGAATGATAATAATAATAATTGCATGTAAGTTTTTAAATAGTTTTATACTGGATTTTTAAATCAGTGTCTGTGCATCTTATTCTTTATAATAGTGTTGTATACTGTCCCTTTAACCCATGATTATTCAACATAAGGGCCTGGGGCACACTGCTGCCTCTCCATTAGATTTTATTTATTTATCCACCCACTTCTCCAAACTCAATAATTTGTGTCTGAATCAGGGAGGTTGTTTTTAGTGCTATTTTCTTACTTTTATACTGTACTATAAATGTTCTCCAATCAGTAAATAAAGACGTAATTGCAAGGAGATTTGTATGTATTTCTGCCTAGAGCTGTTCAATAAGACAGGTGCAGCTCTGTATCACATTGTCTGGTGACAGCAAAACTAATGGCAAAAAACCTAACTAAGAATTGCTCATTCATAAGTAAGGTATATATATATTTTAGTCTCTAAATTTGTTTCACTGGCTTCTTTTGTGAAAAGGCTAACACCAATGATGTATCTTTTTTATGCCAACACACACAGGCCAGTTGTTTAATCCCTTTATGTAAGTAAAAAAAAATCTGTAGGAGACGGTGCTACTTGTTCTTCATCATCTGTAGGGGGAGGTGCTACTTGTTCTTCATCATCTGTAGGGGGAGGTGCTACTTACTTATTCTTCATCATCTGTAGGGGTAAGTGCTACTTGTTCTTCATTATCTGTAGGGGAAAGTGCTACTTATTCTTCATCACCTGTAGGGGGAGGTGCTACTTGTTCTTCATCATCTGTAGGGGGAGGTGCTAATTATTCTTCATCATCTGTAGGGGGAGGTGCTAGTTGTTCATCATCTCTAGGGGGAAATGCTACTTGTTCTTCATCATCTCTAGGGGGAGGTGCTACTTGTTCTTCATCACCTGTAGGGGGAGGTGCTACTTGTTCTTCATCATCTGTAGGGGGAGGTGCTACTTGTTCTTCATCATCTGAGGGGGAGGTGCGGTGCTACTTGTTCTTCATCATCTGTAGGGGGAGGTGCTACTTACTTATTCTTCATCATCTGTAGGGGGAGGTGCTACTTACTTATTCTTCATCATCTGTAGGGGGAAGTGCTACTTGTTCTTCATCATCTGTGGGGGGAGGTGCTCATTATTCTTCATCATCTGTAGGGGGAGGTGCTACTTGTTCTTCATCATCTGTAGGGGGAAGTGCTACTTGTTCTTCATCATCTGTAGGGGGAGGTACTAATTATTCTTCATCATCTGTAGGGGGAGGTGCTACTTACTTATTCTTCATCATCTGTAGGGGGAAGTGTTACTTGTTCTTCATCATCTGTAGGGGGAGGTGCTACTTGTTCTTCATCATCTGTAGGGGGAGGTGCTACTTGTTCATCATCTGTAGGAGACGGTGCTACTTATTCTTCATCATCTGTAGGGGGAGGTGCTACTTGTTCATCATCTGTAGTGAGAGGTGCTACTTATTTTTCATCATCTGTAGGGAAGGTGCTACTTATTCTTAATTATCTGTAGGGGAGGTGCTACTTATTCTTCATCATCTTTGGGGGTGGTACTACATACTTGTTCTTCATCATCTTTAAGGGGTGGTGCTACATACTTGTTCATTATCTATAGGGGGTGGTGTACTTAACTTGTTCTTCATCAGCTGTAGAGGGTAGTGATACTTACTTGGTCTTGATCTGTAGATGTAGTGATACTTACTTAAAAAAAGTTAAACATATATTTCTCTATTCCACTCTGCCATTTGTTCTCTTAGTAAACAGTGTTCTTAACTTTCATGGGGGGAGGGGGGAGATAGGCACATTCCAATGGAAGCACTGGTGTGAGAATCTTTCATTATTTTGAGAATGCTTTTCAGTTAAAGGGACAGTACACTGTAAAATTGTTCTAATATTAATGTATTTTCAATGACTTGTTATACCAGCTGCAGAGTATAACATTTATGAGAAATTGCATTTTCAGGTTTATTTGTGTATAAGAAGTAGCTGGTTTTGTGCTTTTATACCACAGCCTATTACAATGGGTTGAGCTTCAGGTAATATCAGATCTCATTATGTTATCACTTTATGTACACACACTTGCTTCCTTTTCTTATATTTGTCTAGAAAACCAAAGCTCAATACTTAGAGAGAACAATGGAAAATTGTAATCTTATTACTTAACTATACTGCACCCCACGGTGAGTGTAATCTCTTCTGCTGGCTGTGTTTACTTAGGCTATTCAATAGAAAATACTCCAGTATATAAACTTTCAGTATAGGTTTGGATACCACAAGCTAAATCAGCTATTTCAAATGCCAAAATAGGGGTAAAGGAGCTACTTGTAAACAATTTGAAACATTCCAGCAGGTAAAATGAATCAATGGGAACAATTTAAAGGTGAACTGTCCCTTTAAGGAACACAATTTTTATGGTATTTCTATGTTATGTACTTTGAAAAACTGCACTGAAAGTAGTAAAATAAAGATAAGCAAAACATGAGTCTCTAGTTTTGTAATAAAATTTGATTGAAATAATAATTAGAACACGTCTGCTATACTAACAGTTTTTATTAATAGGCTTGCTAAGAAAGGGAGTGATCGAGGGAGAAGTTTCTGGCAACATCTGAGAGGTCTAACATATGCCTTATAGAAATACGAAGATAAGTAACGTTTTATAATTGAATACTCACCTTGCCTATTATTGCTTTATATTATTGTAATAAGTTCATAATAAACAACTGCTATTATTATACCGCATTCTTGTGTTAAATTCAGTTTCCCAGTTTGTCAGATGCCCCCTTGAGGTTCTAGGGGCCGCACCTTGCATAAATCGACTCCATAATTTAAATAACCCCTTTATTACCCATTCCCCAGTGTGTTGCACTAACCAAAGATGGTTATATTAACCCCCTTAACAACCAGCGCCGTACCCTGTACGAGTGCTGGTCGTTATGCCCTTAAAGGGACATTAAACACTTAGAGATGGCAATATAAAATGTTTATATATATATATATAGATAATATATATATATATATATATATATATATAATATAAACACACATATAAAGGTGAAACTCGAAAAATTAGAATATTGTGCAAAAGTTCATTTATTTCACTAATGCAACATAAAAGGTAAAACTAATATATGAGATAGACTCATTACAATGCCAAAGCAAGATAGTTCAAGCCGTGATTTGTCATAATTGTGATTTATGGCTTACAGCTCATGAAAACCCCCAAATCCACAATCTCAGAAAATTAGAATATTACATACAATCAATAAAACAAGGATTGAACATAGAACAATATCGGACCTCTGAAAAGTATAAGCATGCATACTGTATATACTCAGTACTTGGTTTGGGCCCCTTTTTGCAGCAATTACTGCCTCATGCGGCGTTGCGATGGAAGCTATCAGCCTGTGGCACTGCTGAGGTCTTATGGAAGACCAGGATGCTTAATAGCGGCCTTCAGCTCTTCTGCATTGTTCGTCTCATGTCTCTCATCTTTCTCTTGCAATGTCCCTAGATTCTCTATGGGGTTCAGGTCAGGCGAGTTTGCTGGCCAATCAAGCACAGTAATCCCAACGGACATTGAACCAGGTTTTGGTGCTTTTGCATGTGGGCAGGGCCAAGTCCTGCTGGAAAATGAAGTCAGCATCCCCATAGAGCTCGTCTGCGGAAGGGAAAGCATGAAGTGCTCCAAAATCTCCTGGTAGACGGCTGCGTTGACCCTGGACTGAATGAAGCACAGTGGACCAACACAAGCAGATGACATGACTCCCCAAATCAACACAGACTGTGGAAATTTTTACACTGGACTTCAAGCATCTTGCAGTGTGTGCCTCTCCATTCTTCCTCATACTCTGGGGTCCTTGGTTTCCAAATGAGATGCAAAATTTGCTCTCATCAGAAAAGAGGGCTTTGGATCACTGAGCAACAGACCAGGTCTGTTTTTTCTTTAGCCCAGGTAAGACGCTTCTGACGGTGTTTGGTTGTGTTCAGGGAGTGGCTTGACAAGAGGAATACGACATATGAAGCCCATGTCCAGGATCCGTCTGTGTGTGGTGGCTCTTGATGCACTGAATCCAGCCTCAGTCCACTCCTTGTAACAGTCCCCAACACTTTTGAATGGCCTTTTCCTGACAATACTCTCCAGGCTGCGGTCATCCCTGCTGCTTGTGCACATTTTTCTTCCACACTTTTCCCTTCCACATAACTTTCTATTAATGTGCTTTGATACAGCACTTTGGGAACATCCAACTTCTTTTGCAATTACCTTTCGAGGCTTTCCCTCCTTATGGAGGGTTTTCAATGATGGTTTTTCTGCACAACTGTCAGGTCAGCAGTCTTTACCATGATTGTGATTCCTACTGAACCAGACTGAGAGACCATTAAAGGCTCAGGAACCCTTTGCAGGTGTATATGGGCTTAATTAGCTGATTAGAGTGGGACACTTTGAGTCCTAGAATATTGCAACCTTTTTCACAATATTCTAATTTTTCTGAGATTGTGGAATTTGGGGTTTTCACAAGCTGTAAGCCATAATCATCACAATTATGACAAATCACAACTTGAACTACTCTTGCATTGCATGTAATGAGTCTATATCATAAATTAGTTTCACCTTTTAAGTTGTATAGTGAAATAAATGAACTTTTGCACGATATTCTAATTTTTTGAGTTTCATCTGTAGAGTTTATATATATATATACATACATATATATATTTACATAAATAATGATAGCAAGAGAACGAAGAAAATTTGATAATAGGAGTAAATTAGAAAGTTGCTTAAAAATTTTCATGCTCAATCTGAATCACGAAATAAATTTTTGGGTACAGTGTCCCTTTTAGAGCTGCAACAACTAATCGTCATAATCGATAATAATCGATTATTAAAATAGTTGTCAACGAATCTCATAATCGATTAGTTGGTTTGCAATTAGTTGGTCTGTGCACAACCCAGCTGCTTGACTCCAATGAACTCCTGCATATAGTATTGTGTTTTATGGTTATGTCCTTAGCCTAAAGGACGTCTACAGACGTCTACTTTTTCACTTTTTCAGGACAGTATACGTTTACAACTACCCCTGGCTTATGTGCAACCCAGATATAATAGTCATCATTTGGATTGTTTATATTAAATTTGGTGATTTGGAACTATGCTTTGCATGATATAGTGCCAAGCTTGTTGTTTACCACCTTGCCCCTAGATTGATGCGAGTTATTTAAATTGATGTGCACTATATCTTTTTGCACAATTATTAGCGTAATTGCTTGCTATTGCTGATTATATGTACTGTATAAATAAATGTGTAAGGCTTTGTCCTGTTATTGATATACAGTCCTTAGCGCTTTTGATTTTGTTTATTGTTTTTTTATATTTTAATAAATTGTGATAATATGTACCAGATTCAACCTTATAAAGTATATATTCGTTAGTTTTTAGAGCGGACTAGATATTTCCCCTAACCTTATAGCTGGTTATTTACCACTGCATATAGATATTCAAGATATTTTTTATGTTAGAATGAAGTCAAGGGTTACTTTATTGAGGAGGGCCCCTTGCCAAGGTAGAGAAACACTTAGCATTGGTGAAGAGGCTAACAAAGATAAATATCCCACTTTGGTGAAATTGGCAAAACTCTACTTATACACCTCAACAGCCTTTTCTCTGCTGCAGGGAAATATAGCTGCAAACAGAGGAACCAGCTTTAGCCAGAAGCATGTGGACATGTTGAGATTTTTGCATTTCAATGCAAGAGTTTCTGAAAGAATGAAAAACAGAATGTTATTAACAGTGATAGTCTAACTCTTTCTAGTTCTACACTCTTTTCAAACAGTTTGTGGTTTTGTTTGTTTAATTATAAAACTGTGCTCTGCTGCTTAAAAATTGAACAAACAGTTGTGTTAATGTAAAGTTTTAGTCTGAAGTTTTATATTTGTAACACTCATTATGTGGATTTTATTTAAAACATAGAAATACTATTATTGATTCTCTTTTTATCTGATTAGTCGATTAATCGAAAAAATAATCGGGCCGATTAATCGATTATGAAAATAATCGTTAGTTGCAGCCCTAGTCCCTTTAAGGGGTTAATATACTTTTCACCTCTGTGATTACCTGTATCTAAGCCTCTGCAGACTGCCGCTCTTATCTCAGTGGTATTTACAGACTTGCAGTTTAGCTAATTAGTGCTGACTCCTGCATAACTCCACGGGAGTGTGAAGCATAAACAAACAACAAATCCAATAATTTTTTTTACAAAAGAAAAATTCTTATCCAAATGTAACTACATGAACAAAAGAACACAATACCATTTTTTTTTCTGGCAAAATAGTTACAACATATAATCATATAATACATGAATAAATAGTATTTAGTACCATTTTAATAGATGTAAGGCAATTGTATATCTACACAAGGGTTTAAAATGTCTATTTCATTGTTGTTATAAAAAAGCACTAAGCCGCTAGTTGTACTTATTAGAAATCATGTATTATTTATCATTTTAAAAGGATTTTCCTTTCTTTTTTCTTATTTGTAAATGGTCCATTACTTTCTGTCACTGTTCTACAAGGGGGCTGGGGGTCCTCTACAGTAAATTAAAGTAGCAGCTAGGAGACACCATAAAATAGCTCCACTTTATTGCCCAAGGTTAGTAGAGGACATTTGCTGCAAAAACAGAATTTATTGCTTACCTGATAAATTACTTTCTCCAACGGTGTGTCCGGTCCACAGCGTCATCCATTACTTGTGGGAAATATTCTCCCCCACAGGGAAAGGCAAGGAGAGCACACAGCAAGAGCTGTCCATATAGCTCCCCCTCTGGCTCCGCCCCCCAGTCATTCGACCGATGGTTAGGAGAAAAAGGAGAAACTATAGGGTGCCGTGGTGACTGTAGTGTATAAAGAAAATTTTTTCAACCTGATTAAAAAACCAGGGCGGGCCGTGGACCCAGACACACCGTTGGAGAAAGTAATTTATCAGGTAAGCATAAATTCTGTTTTCTCCAACATTGGTGTGTCCGGTCCACGGCGTCATCCATTACTTGTGGGAACCAATACCAAAGCTTTAGGACACGGATGAAGGGAGGGAGCAAATCAGGTTACCTAAACGGAAGGCACCACGGCTTGCAAAACCTTTCTCCCAAAAATAGCCTCCGAAGAAGCAAAAGTATCAAATTTGTAGAATTTGGCAAAAGTGTGCAGAGAAGACCAAGTTGCTGCCTTACATATCTGGTCAACAGAAGCCTCGTTCTTGTAGGCCCATGTGGAAGCCACAGCCCTAGTAGAGTGAGCTGTGATACGGTCAGGAGGCTGCCGTCCGGCAGTCTCATAAGCCAAGCGGATAATGCTTTTCAGCCAGAAAGAGAGAGAGGTAGCAGTAGCTTTTTGACCTCTCCTCTTACCAGAGTAAACGACAAACAAAGATGAGGTTTGTCTAAAATCTTTTGTTGCTTCTAAATAGAACTTTAAAGCACGAACAACATCTAAATTGTGTAATAAACGTTCCTTCTTTGAAACTGGATTCGGACACAAAGAAGGAACAACTATTTCCTGGTTGATGTTCTTGTTGGAAACAACTTTTGGAAGAAAACCAGGCTTAGTACGCAAAACAACCTTATCTGAATGAAGAACCAGATATGGTGGATTACACTGCAAAGCAGATAATTCAGAAACTCTTCTAGCAGAAGAAATAGCAACCAAAAACAGAACTTTCCAAGATAATAACTTAATATCTATGGAATGTAAAGGTTCAAACGGAACCCCTTTGAAGAACTGAAAGAACTAAATTTAGACTCCAAGGAGGAGTCATGGGTCTGTAAACAGGCTTGATTCTAACCAAAGCCTGAACAAAAGCTTGTACATCTGGCAAGCTGCCAGTCGTTTGTGCAACAAGACGGATAATGCAGAATCTGTCCTTTTAGAGAACTAGCTAACAACCCTTTATCCAAACCTTCTTGGAGAAAGGAGAGAATCTTTGAATTTTAATCTTACTCCAGGAGAATCCTTTGGATTCACACCAACAGATATATCTTTTTCCATATTTTATGGTAAATCTTTCTAGTCACAGGTTTTCTGGCTTGGACCAGAGGTATCTATCACAGAATTTGAAAACCCACGCTTGGATAAAATCAAGCGTTCAATTTCCAAGCAGTCAGCTGCAGAGAAACAAAGATTGGATGTTCGAGATGGACCTTGTACTAGAAGATCCTGTCTCAAAGGTAGCTTCCATGGTGAGAGCCGATGACATATTCACCAGGGTCTGCATACCAAGTCCTGCGTGGCCACGCAGGAGCTATAAGAATCACTGAGGGCCTTCTCCTGTTTGATCCTGGATATGAGCCTGGGAAGGAGAGGAAACGGTGGTGGAAACACATATGCTAGGTTGAAAACGACCAAGGCGCCACTAATGCATCCACTAGAGTCGCCTTGGGATCCCTGGATCTGGACCCGTAGCAAGGTATCTTGAAGTTCTGACGCGGACGCCATTAGATCCATGTCTGGAATGCCCCATAATTGGGTTAAGCTGAGCAAAAGACCTCCGGATGGAGTTCCCACTCCCCGGATGGAAAGTCTGACGACTCAAATAGTCCGCCCTCCCAGTTGTCTACTCTGGGAAGTGAATAGCAGGATAGATGGCAGGAGTGATTCTCTGCCCATTGGATTATCTTGGTTACTTCCTTCATCGCTAGGGAACTCTTTGTTCCCCCCTGATGATTGATGTACGCAACAGTCGTTATGTTGTCCGACTGAAATCTATGAACCTGTCTTCCGCTAGCTGAGGCCAAGCCAGGAGCGCATTGAATATAGCTCTTAGTTCCAAAATGTTTATCGGGAGAAGCGACTCTTCCCGCGACCCATAAGGCCCTGAGCTTTCAGGGAGTCCCAGACCGCGCCCCACCCCAAGAGGCTGGCGTCGGTCGTGACGATGACCCACTCCGGTCTGCGGAAACTCATTTCCCTGATACAGGTGATCCTGGGGTCAACCACCAGAGAAGTGAGTTCCCCTGGTATACCTGATCTACTTGAATTTGGGGAGACAAGTCTGTATAGTCCCCATTCCACTGATTGAGCATGCATAGCTGTAATGGTCTTAGATGAATTCGAGCAAAGGAAACACATCCATTGCTGCGACCAATTAGTCCTATTACTTCCATGCATTGAGCTATGGAGGGGTTGAGGAATAGAATGAAGAACTCGACAAGCTTTTAGAAGCTTTGCCTTTCTGACTTCTGTGAGAAAACATAATTTATGCTTACCTGATAAATTCCTTTCTTCTGTAGTGTGTTCAGTCCACGGGTCATCATTACTTCTGGGATATTACTCCTCCCAACAGGAAGTGCAAGAGGATTCACCCAGGCAGAGCTGCATATAGCTCCTCCCTCTACGGTCTCTCCCAGTTCATTCGACCAAGGACCAACGAGAAAGGAAAAGCCAAGGGTGAAGTGGTGACTGGGAGTATAAATTAAAAAATATTTACCTGCCTTAAAAACAGGGCGGGCCGTGGACTGATTCACACTACAGAAGAAAGGAATTTATCAGGTAAGCATAAATTATGTTTTCCTTCTGTTAAGTGTGATCAGTCCACGGGTCATCATTACTTCTGGGATACCATTACCAAAGCAAAAGTACACGGATGACGGGAGGGAATAGGCAGGCTCTTTATACAGAAGGAACCACTGCCTGAAGAACCTTTCTCCCAAAAATAGCCTCCGATGAAGCAAAAGTGTCAAGATTTGTAAAATTTGGAAAAAGTATGAAGCGAAGACCAAGTTGCAGGCCTTGCAAATCTGTTCAACAGAGGCCTCATTCTTGAAGGCCCAAGTGGAAGCACAGCTCTAGTAGAATGAGCTGTAATTCTTTCAGGAGGCTGCTGTCCAGCAGTCTCATAAGCTAAACGAATTATGCTACGAAGCCAAAAAGAAAGAGAGGTAGCGGAAGCTTTTTGACCTCTCCTCTGCCCAGAGGTAAATGACAAACAGAGAAGACGTTTCGAAATTCCTTAGTTGCCATGGTAAGCTAAAATTTTAGAGCACAGACTACATCCAGGTTGTGCAGTAGACGTTCCTTCTTTGAAGAAGGATTTGGGCATAAAGAAGGAACAACAATCTCTTGATTGATATTCCTGTTAGTAACTACCTTAGGTATAGAACCCAGGTTTAGTACGCAGGACTACCTTTCCGAATGAAAATCAATAAGGAGAATCACAATGTAAGGCTGATAATTCAGAGGACTCATCGAGCCGAGGAAATAGCCATTAAAAATAGAACTTTCCAAGATAACAACTTTATATCAATGGATGAAGGGTTCAAACGGAACGCCCTGTAAAAACATTAAGAACAAGGTTTTAAACTCCATGGTGGAGCACAGTTTTAAACACAGGCTTAAATCCTGGTCAAAGCCTGACAAAAAGCCTGGACGTCAGGAACTTCTGACAGACGTTTGTGAAACAGAATGGACAGAGCTGAGATCTGTCCCTTTAATGAACTAGCAGATAAACCCTTTTCTAAACCTTCTTGTAGAAAAGACAAATATCCTAGGAATCCTAACCTTACTCCAAGAGTAACCTTTGGGATTCACACCAATATAGGTATTTACGCCATATTCTTATGGTAAATTCTTTCTGGTAACAGGTTTCCTAGCCTGTATTAAGGTATCAATAACTGACTCAGAAAACCCACGTCTTGATAAAATCAAGCGTTTCAATTTCCAAGCAGTCAGCTTCAGAGAAGTTAGATTTTGATGTTTGAAGGGACCCTGTATCAGAAGGTCCTGCTTCAGAGGTAGAGACCAAGGTGGACAGGATGACATGTCCACCAGGTCTGCATACCAAGTCCTGCGTGGCCACGCAGGTGCTATTAGAATCACTGATGCTCTCTCCTTGTTTGATTCTGGCAATCAATCGAGGAAGCAACGGGAAGGGTGGAAACACGTAAGCCATCCTGAAGTCCCAAGGTGCTGTCAGAGCATCTATCAGGACTGCTCCTGGATCCCTGGATCTGGACCCGTAACGAGGAGAGCTTGGCGTTCTGCTCGAGACGCCATGAGATCTATCTCTGGTTTGCCCCAAACGTCGCAGTATTTGGGCAAAGACCTCCGGATGAAGTTCCCACTCTCCCGGATGAAAAGTCTGACGACTTAAGAAATCCGCCCTCCAGTTCTCCACTCCCGGGATTGTGGATTGCTGACAGGTGGCAAGAGTGAGACTCTGCCAGAGAATTATCTTTGATACTTTCCATCAAAGCTAGGGGAGCTTCTTGTCCCTCCCCTGATGGTTGATGTAAGCAACAGTCGTGATGTTGTCCGACTGAAACCTGATGAACCCCCGAGTTGTCAACTGGGGCCAAGCCAGGAAGGCATTGAGAACTGCTCTCAATTCCAGAATGTTTATTGGCAGGAGACTCTCCTCCTGACTCCATTGTCCCTGAGCCTTCAGAGAATTCCAGACGGCACCCCAACCTAGAAGGCTGGCGTCTGTTGTTACAATTGTCCAGTCTGGTCTGCTGAACGGCATCCCCCTGGACAGATGTGGCCGAGAAAGCCACCATAGAAGAGAATTTCTGGTCTCTTGATCCAGATTCAGAGAAGGGGATAAGTCTGAGTAATCCCCATTCCACTGACTTAGCATGCACAGTTGCAGTGGTCTGAGGTGTAAGCGTGCAAAGGGTACTATGTCCATTGCCGCTACCATTAAGCCGATTACCTCCATGCATTGAGCCACTGACGGGTGTTGAATGGAATGTAGGGTGCGGCAAGCACTTTGAAGTCTTGTTAGCCTGTCCTCTGTCAGGTAAATCTTCATTTCTACAGAATCTATAAGAGTCCCCAGGAAGGGAACTCTTGTGAGTGGAACGAGTGAACTCTTCTTTTCGTTCACCTTCCATCCATGTGACCTTAGAAATGCCAGCACTAACTCTGTATGAGACTTGGCAGTTTGAAAGCTTGAAGCTTGTATCAGAATGTCGTCTAGGTATGGAGCTACCGAGATTCCCCGCGGTCTTAGTACCGCCAGAAGAGCACCCAGAACCTTTGTGAAGATTCTTGGAGCTGTAGCCAATCCGAATGGAAGAGCCACAAACTGGTAATGCCTGTCTAGGAAGGCAAACCTTAGGTACCGATAATGATCTTTGTGAATCGGTATGTGAAGGTAAGCATCTTTTAAATCTACAGTGGTCATGTACTGACCCTCTTGGATCATAGGTAAAATTGTCCGAATAGTCTCCATCTTGAACGATGGAACTCTTAGGAATTTGTTTAGGATCTTTAAGTCCAGGATTGGTCTGAAAGTTCCCTCTTTTTTGGGAACCACAAACAGATTTGAGTAAAACCCCTGTCCCTGTTCCGATCGTGGAACTGGATGGATTACTCCCATTAACAAGAGCTCTTGTACGCAGCGTAGAAACGCGTCTTTCTTTGTCTGGATTGTTGACAATCTTGACAGATGAAATCTCTCTCTTGAGGAGAGTATTTGAAGTCCAGAAGGTATCCCTGAGATATTATCTCTAGCGCCCAGGATCCTGGACATCTCTTGCCCAAGCCTGGGCGAAGAGAGAAAGTCTGCCCCCCACTAGATCCGATCCCGGATCGGGGGCCCTCATTCATGCTGTTTTAGGGGCAGCAGCAGGTTTCCTGGCGCTGCTTGCCCTTGTTCCAGTGACTGGTTAGGGTTTCCAGCCTTGTCTGTAGCGAGCAACAGTCTCCTTCCTGTTTTGGTGCAGAGGAAGTTGATGCTGCTCCTGCTTTGAAATTACGAAAGGAACGAAAATTAGACTGTCTAGCCTTAACTTTGGCTTTGTCCTGAGGGCAGGGCATGGCCTTTTACCTCCTGTAATGTCAGCGATAATCTCTTTCAACCCGGGCCCGAATAAGGTCTGCCTTTGAAAGGTATATTAAGCAATTTAGACTTAGAAAGTAACATCAGCTGACCAGGATTTTAGCCACAGCGCCCTGCGTGCCTGAATGGCGAATCCTGAATTCTTCGCCGTAAGTTTAGTAAGATGTACTACGGCCTCCGAAGATGAATGAATTAGCTAGTTTAAGGACTCTAAGCCTGTCCGTAAATGTCGTCCAGAGTAGCTGAACCAATGTTCTCTTCCAGAGACTCAATCCAGAATGCCGCTGCAAGCCGTGATCGGCGCAATGCATGCAAGGGGTTGCAATATAAAACCTTGTTTGAACAAACATTTTTCTTAAGGTAACCCTCTAACTTTTTATCCATTGGATCTGAAAAAGCACAGCTAATCCTCCACCGGGATAGTGGTACGCTTAGCTAAGGTAGAAGACTGCTCCTCCACCTTAGGGACCGTTTGCCATAAGTCCCTTGTGGTGGAGTCTATTGGAAACATTTTCTAAATATCGAGGGGGTGAGAACGGCACACCGGGTCTATCCCACTCCTTAGTAACATTTCAGTAAGTCTCTTAGTATAGGAAAAACCTCAGTACGCGTCGGTACCGCCCAAAATATTTTATCCAACCTACACATTTTCTCTGGTATTGCAACTGTGTTACAATCATTCATAGCCGCTAACAACCTCCCCTAGTAATACAACGGAGGTTTTCCAGTTTAAATTTAAAATTTGAAATATCTGAATCCAGTCTGTTTGGATCAGAAACCGTCACCACAGAATGAAGCTCTCCGTCCTCATGTTCTGCCACCTGTGACGCAGTGTCTGACATGGCCCTAATATTATCAGCGCACTCTGTTCTCACCCCCAGAGTGATCACGCTTACCTCTTAGTTCTGGTAATTAGCCAAAACCTCAGTCATAACAGTAGCCATATCCTGTAATGTGATTTGTAATGGCCGCCCAGATGTTACTCGGCGCTACAATATCACGCACCTCCCTCTGAGCGGGAGATGTAGGTACTGACACGTGAGGCAAGTTAGTCGGCATAACTCTCCCCTCGTTGTTTGGTGAAATTTGTTCAATTTGTACAGATTGACTTTTATTTAAAGTAGCATCAATACAGTTAGTACATAAATTTCTATTGGGCTCCACTTTTGGCATTGCAACAAATGACACAGGTATCATCCTCTGAATCAGACATGTTTAACACACTAGCAAATAAACTTGCAACTTGTAAATACAATTCAATTAGAATAATATTAAAACGTACTGTGCCTTTAAGAAGCACAGAAGATCTATGACAGTGAAAATTAATAAATTGAAACAGTTATAGCCTCAATCCTTGTAAACAACACAACTTTAGCAAAGGTTTAATCCCATTAGCAAAGATAACAAATTCTGAAAGCAGTAAACAAATACAGAATAAAACGTTTTTTTATCTCAGTCAAACTATAATTCTCACAGCTCTGCTGAGAGAAATTACCTCCCTCAAAATAAGTTTTGAAGACCCCTGAGCTCTGTAGAGATGACCGGATCATGCAGGGAATACAATGAGTTGCTGACTGAAATATTTGATGCGGAGTAAAAGCGCCAAACAACGGCCCCTCCCCCTCACACACAGCAGGGAGGGAGAACAGAAACTGTCAGGAAAACAGATTAAGCAACTGCCAAGTGGAAAAATAGTGCCCAAACATTTATTCACTCAGTACCTCAGTAAATGAAAACGATTTTACATTCCAGCAAAAACGTTAAACATAATCTCTAGTTATTAAACAGCTTTATGTATTTCTTACAGAGTAATTCTAGTGAAGAACCATTCCCCAGAATACTGAAGTGTAAAGTTATACATACATGGACATTATATCGGTATGGCAGGATTTTCTCATCAATTCCATTGTCAGAAAATAAAAGCTGCTACATACCTCTATGCAGATTCATCTGCCCGCTGTCCCCTGATCTGAAGTTTAACCTCTCCTCAGATGGGCCGAGAAACAGCAATATGATCTTAACTACTCCGGCTAAAATCATAACAAAAACTCTGGTAGATTCTTCTTCAAACTCTGCCAGAGAGGTAATAACACACTCCGGTGCTATTTTAAAATAACAAACTTTTGATTGAAGATATAAAACTAAGTATAATCACCATAGTCCTCTCACACATCCTATCTAGTCGTTGGGTGCAAGAGAATGACTGGGAGTGACGTAGAGGGGAGGAGCTATATGCAGCTTTGCTGGGTGAATTCCTCTTGCACTTCCTGTTGGGGAGGAGTAATATCCAGAAGTAATGATGACCCGTGGACTGATTCACACTTAACAGAAGAAAGATCTTCATTTCCACAGAATCTATTATTGTTCCCAGAAAAGGAACCCTTGTGGACGGTGACAGTGAACTTTTTTCTATGTTCACCTTCCACCGTGAGATCTGAGAAAGGCCAACACAATGTCTGTATGAGCCCTCACTTTGGAAAGGGACGACGCTTGGATTAGGATGTCGTCTAGATAAGGTGCTACAGCGATGCCCCTCTGCCTTAGGACCACTAGAAGGGACCCTAGCACCTTTGTGAAAATTCTGGGAGCGGTGGCCTAAACCGAATGGAAGAGCCACAAACTGGTAATGTTTGTCCAGTAATGTTTGTCCATGATGAGATTTGTGGATTGGGATATGCAGATACGCATCCTTTAGATCCACGGTAGTCAAAAATTGACCCTGCTGGATTGTCGGTTAAGATTGTCCGAATGGTTTCCATCTTGAAGGATGGAACTCTGAGGAACTTGTTTAATATCTTTAAATCCAGAATTGGCCTGAAAGTTCCCTCTTTTTTTGGGAACCACAAACAGGTTTGAGTAAAAACCTAGACCTTGTTCCCCGGAGGGACTGGGTTTATCATTCCCATCTTTGATAGGTCTCTTACACAATGTAAGAATGCCTGTTTCTTTATCTGGTCTGAAGATAAGCGAGACAGGTGGAACCTTCCCTTTGGAGGAAGTCCCTTGAATTCTAACAGGTATCCCTTGGAAACTATCTCTAGTGCCCAGGGATCCAGAACATCTCTTGCCCAAGACTGAGCGAAGAGAGATAGTCTGCCCCCTACCAGATCCGGTCCCGGATCGGGGGCTACCCCTTCATGCTGTCTTGGTAGCAGCAGCAGTTTCTTGGTTTGTGTTTACCCTTGTTCCAGCCTTGCATGGGCTTCCCAAGCGGGTTTGGGCTGGGCCGCGTTACCTTCTTGTCTAGCGGGCAGTGGAGTTTATTAGCCGGTCCGTTCCCTGAAATTGCGAAAGGAACGAAATTAGACTTGTTCTTAGCCTAAAAGGCCTATCCTGTGGGAGGGCATGGCCCTTAGCCCCAGTGATGTCTGAAATAATTTCCTTCAATTCCGGCCCCAAAAAGGGTCTTACCCTTGAAAGGAATTTTTCAGTAACTTAGTCTTGGACGACACATCTGCGACAGGATTTTAGCCAAAGCGCCCTCCGCGCTACTATAGCAAAACCTGAGTTTTTCGCCGCCAATCTTCGTTATTTGAAAGGCGGGCATCAATATAAAGGAATTAGCTAACTTTAATGCGTGAATTCTGTCCCATGACATCTTCATAGGAAGTCTCTTTCTGGAGCGACCCTTTCTAGTTCTTCGAACCAAAAGGACGCCGCTGAAGTGACAGTAATAACACACGTAGCTGGTTGAAGGATGAACCCTTGCTGAACAAAAATCTTTTTAAGCAATCCTTCCAATTTTTTATCCATAGGATCTTTGAAAGCGCAGCTGTCCCTCTATAGGAATAGTTGTGCGCTTCGCTAGTGTTGGAAACAGCTCCCTCAACCTTCGGGGACCGTTTGCCAATGCGTCCCTTCTAGGGTCTACTATGGGAAACATTTTTCTTAAATATAGGGGGTGGGGCAAAGGGTACACCTGGCTTCTCCCACTCCTTTTCCACTATGTTCGCTACCCCTCTTAGGTATTGGAAAAGCGTCGTCGTGCACTGGGACCCTCTAAAAATGTGTCCAATTTGCACAACTTCTCTGGTACTACCATGGAATCACAGTCATCCAGAGTAGCTAATACCTCCTTAAGCAAAGCGCGGAGATGTTCTAGTTTAAACTTAAATGCCACTAGATCAGGTTCTGCTGTTGAGAAATTTTTCCTGAATCTGAAATTTCACCCTCAGACAGCCCTTCCCTTACAGCCAATTCCGAATGATGCGAGGGTAAAATAGATAAGGCATCGTCAGCGTCTGATTGTTCATACCTTTTTATCTGTATTTAAAACTGAACAATCACGCTTTCTCTGAAAAGCTGGCAGTTTGGATAAAAAGATTTGCTATAGAATTATCCACTACTACTGATAATTGTTGCATAGAAATAAGCACTGGCGAGCTATGTGTCGCCTGCGCGGGCAAAGCTGGTGTAGACACAGATGGAGAGGATGTAGAGCTATCCCCACTACCTTCATTAGATAAATCATCTTGGGCAACATTATGAAAAATAACAGAGCTGTCCTGATTTTGTTTGGACGCTATGGCGCAATTATCCACAAACACTCGAAGGGGGAACCACATTTGTCTCTATACACACAGAACATAGGTTATCTGATGGAACAGACATGTTAAACAGATTTAGGCAGGCAAACAATGCAATAAAAACGATTTTAAACAAAAACGTTTACTGTCTCTTTAAATAATAAAATGACACATTTATTTCTGAATGTTCAAAAAACTATGAAGGCAATATCCGATTTTTCTGAAATTTGGACCCCAGTATCTTAATGCTTAGAAAGTATTGCACAGCAAATATGGAGACTCTAGCTCTTAAAACAAGCAAACCGGAGCTAATTGTTGGATTTAACCGTTTTTATACACTACAATCCCTGCTACAGACTTGTTGCAGCTTTTTTACCTTCCTTAGGCGTCACCATTCACAGAAAAAAGCCTTTTGGAGTCACTTTCTGAGCCACAGGACCCTATCTGCATGCACTGCCTTGTAAATCAACTGTGCAGCTGAAGCACCAAAATGAGGGCTTCCTCCCTCAGCACACTAGAGTGAAGGGGCCTTCCTGACTAGATTTAGGTGTCTAAAACATGCCAGATCAATAAAAAACGTTTCCCCAGTGTATGTGAGCTTATAAAATATTTCAAATGGTATCATATTGTAATAAAAACCAATCGATTTTGCCCCTAACAGTGTCTACCAGCATAAAAAACAAAAAAGGGGAAGCCTGTTATCTTTTTTGCTGAGGTGAAAGTAAAATGGCTTACCTTTTCCCCTGAGGGGAAATATGACTGTCATCTAGCATTAGCCTGTGTTGTTAGAAGGAAACCAGTCATACCTGAAGCAGATGAGTCTGCAAACTGTTACCCCCAACTGAAGTTCTCTTGTTTCAACAGTCCTGCGTGATAACAGTAATGGATTTTAGTTACTGTCTGCTAAAATCATAGCCCTCTTAAACAGAAATCTTCATCACTTTTCTGTTATAGAGTAAATAGTACAAGCCAGCACTATTTTAAAATAACAAACTCTTGATAGAAGAATAAAAAACTACAACTAACACCACAAACTCCTCGCCATCCCCGTGGTAGATGCTACTTGTTCAGAGCGGCAAGGAGAATGACTGGGGGGTGGAGCCAGAGGGGGAGCTATATGGACAGCTCTTGCTGTGTGCTCTCCTTGCCTTTCCCTGTGGGGGAGAATATTTCCCACAAGTAATGGGATGACGCCGTGGACCCGGACACACCAATGTTGGAGAAATAATGTGACCACAGAACTTAAAGGGACACTGAACCCAAATTGTTTCTTTTGTGATTCAAATAGAGCATGCAATTTAAGCAACTTTCTAATTTACTCCTATTATCATTTTTCTTGATTCTCTTGCTATCTTTATTTTAAAAGCAATAATGTAAGTTTAGAAGCTGGCCCATTTTTGGTTCACAACCTGGGTTGTCCTTGCTGATTGGACAGCACCAATAAACAAGTGCTACCCAGGTTCTGGACCCAAAAATTATCTGGCTCCTTAGCTTAGATGCCTTCTTTTTCAAATAAAGAAAGAGAATAATGAAAAATTTGATAATAGGAGTAAATTAGAAAGTTGCTTTAAATTGCATGCTCTATCTGAATCATGGAAGAAAAAAATTGGGTTTAGTATCCCTTTAAAGGGATAGGAAAGTCAAAATTAAACATGCATGATTCAGATAGACCGTGTCCTTTTAAGACACTTTTAAATTCACTTCTGTTTTCAAATGTACTTTGTTCTTTTGGTATTTATTGTTGAAAAGGTATATGTAGCCACAACCAGCTAGCTGATGATTGGTGCCTGCACACATTTGTCTCTTGTGATTGGCTGAGTAGATGTGTTCAGCTAACTCTCAGTATTGCATTGCTGCTCCTTCAGCAAAGAATATCAGGGGAATGAAGCACATTTGATAATAGATGTAAAAATGTTAAGTTGTTAAAAATTGTATGTTCTATCTGAATCCTGGAAGAAAAAAAATTGGGTTTCATGTCCCTCTTAATTTTTTTTTTTCAAAACCTTTTATTAAGAATCCATGATACAAAGAGATCGATAAAATAAAACAAATGAAAATACAATTATGGCAATCGCATTGTCAGTTTCACAAAGAGAAATACAGAGCATAAACCATGCATCATAGACTCTTGTTTTAACTTTTTTCTAATACAATAACAAGATAACAGTGACAAAAATAAAGACATCTCAATGCTTATCTCTTTATGAACTAAAATCTACCTGAAAGTATTATTCATTGGCTACGTTTTTGCTTGGGTATGTTCTTGCTACATGGCCGATTAGAAAAACCTCTACGTGTTGCCGGATGGACTAGGATGGGGCTTGTTGTATTTGATATAATTTGCCCATAATACTGTAGCTCTATGAATTGTTCCCTTTTATCTTGTAAGTAGGAGCCATACTCCTCCAGTTCAATCAAGTCTGTGACCTTGCTACGGAATAGGGCCAGAGCGGGAATCTCCGATGATCTCCAGTTTTGAGCAATCAGCACTTTTAAGCTATTCGTCATAATCTTTAACAGGGATTTAAAATGAGGTTGAGGAAGTTTAATTGATGTGTTTAATAACCACACAAGGGGGTCCAGTGGGAGGCTAATTTGGAAAATATGTTCTATTTCATCATGTCCCTTTAATTTTTGTAAAGGTAGTGGCTATACTTAGAATTTCTAAGTGCTCATTTAGCAAGAAAACAAGTAAATTGTTTGCTGTTTTTACTCAATCTGTATCTTTTTACATTTACTTTTATTTAACGTATATATATTTTTTTTACTAAAGAGCACAGTTTTTACCTCTGCTTTACAGAGAGCTAAGTGCTGCACATATAACACTACCAGATTTCCAAATCAGTACAAGGCATTAGTTTGTCTAAATACTCATCGGATAAACAGGATATTCTATCTGTTAAAGCTCTAGGAAATCTGGGACAATATCCTTAACGTACGTAGATGTACAGTTACTCCCCCAAGATGAAAACTTCATATTTCATAGGACCAATACACAAGTAGTACCCGATGTCTAAAATGAAACAATATATAGTGATCTGCGAACACAATCGTTTGTAAAAATAGTAGTATATAAATAAAAGGAGCGCCACCCTCAAGGGGGGGGGGGATAAAGTGCGTTGTGAAGATACGTGAGTGAGGTATCTTTTAAATTACGTGAGTGAGGTAACTGTTTAAATTACCTCTAAGGGTTAAAAGAACAAAAAAACAACAACATAAAATTGGTATTTCATCAATTAAACTGCAATTCGCAGGATATAAGTGGAAAGCTGCCAAAGGAGATGGCTGATAAAGGAAAGTGACTAAGTGCTAAGCGGTGCTACAAATGTGACAAAAGTTACAAAAGGCTACAAAGTATTGCTACAAATTGCTAGAAATAGCTACAAAATGTTATAGTGCTACAGAGATACTATTACAAGTATCTGGTACCGGATACAAATATATAGAATTAAATGCTACAAAGTGCTGAAGTGGCTGCAAAGTGGTATAGTGTTACAGAAATACTACTACAAGTGTCTAGTACCCGGATGCAGTTGTATAGCATATATATTATACAATGACTTCTCACAAGATGCCAGAATATACAAATTATCTGGTAAATCGGTTTAAAATCACATTTAAAAACGACAATAGTAATGAACATTGATTATAAAAACATTAGATAGAGAACATGTCTAATATCATTGGCCAAGATATATACAAAAATATGGTGGATGGCTGCAGCAAAAAATAAATAAAATAAATAAATAAAAAAAACTGAAACTTTGAAGCAACGAATTAGGTATTGTCCAATGGAATATTGTCCAAAAGGGGATGCTTATGATATACGGTTATCCAAAATGTAAAAGGTTCCAATGTACAAAGTGCAGGGTCTGGTCCATTATAAAGGGTCAGATGAAATGAAACACAAATACCTAGAAAGAAAAAAGAGAAACGTGCACCAAAAACTGCAAAAATAATATACACTCGGGTTGGTATACTGGTAATAGTATCTCTGTAGCACTATAACACTTTGTAGCTATTTCTAGCAATTTGTAGCCTTTTGTAACGTTTGTCACATTTGTAGCACTGCTTAGCACTTAGTCACTTTCCCTTAACAGCCATCTCCTTTGGCAGCTTTCACTGATATCCTGCGAATTGCGGTGTAATTTATGAAATATTAGTTGTTGTTTTTTTTTTTGTTCTTTTAACCCTTAGAGGTAATTTAAACAGATACCTCACTCACGTATCTTCACAACGCACTTTAGAGCCCCCCCCTTGAGGGTGGCGATCCTTTTATTTATATACTACTAGTACCTGATGTCTACTCAGTTTAGTGAAAAGGACAAATAAAATAAAGAGGGACCAAACTGAAATAATATTTTCCAAAGCTATTATATTTGTCTCTTAAAGAGACAGTAAACTTTAAAACCGATTACAGTGCACTGCAGCAACCCAAACCACTTACCATTATACACATAAAAACGGCATCCAATATCCATTTGGCACCTGGACCAGTGCTTTTAACCTAGGCTCAGATTAGAAATCTGATGTTGCAGGCAATACAACCAATTAAAAGTCATAGCACCTGTTCCATTGACTTCAGAAACAGCACATTCACTGTGTAGCTCAGGATCCACAGCCTCAATAGTAGACCAGTGTGACCATACTTAACTCTGAGGGGCGGGCAGAATGGCATTGGATTCTGTGTAAGGCCTGCAATCTCAGATTTAAAGGACTACTAAACACAGTAGAGCTGAATATCTGACAAATAAACCATAAGAAGACAATGCAATAGCACTTAATTTAAATTTGAAATAAGCAGTAGATTTTCTAGGAAATTTCAAAGTTAATCCAATTTTCCCTCCCCCTGTATGAAATGACAGCCAATCACAAAATGCATATAATGTGCTATTCTGCACATGCTCAGTAGGAGCTGGTGCCTTGGAAAGTGTGCATATAAAAACAATGTGCACATTTTCATAATGGAAAGTTGTTTTAAAATGCATGACTTTAGTGGGCCCTTTAACAAAAATTACAAAAAAGAAAAACTAGCAGGAAAGCCCAAAAAAAGCACCCGTCTGGGTGCTAAACTGAAACAAAGACTTGAACGCTAGCTTCACGTGTCCCAAGGTTAGATTTTCTGTAATGCAATTCATACATTGCTAGCAGTTTTAAAGTTCACTGTCCCTTTAAAATGATGTACCATTAATACTTAATTAAATCAAGCTTATCAGCCGTGGCATCAGAAATTCCATAATAATTGTACCAAACATGAAAGTAAGCTCCAGGCTCTAAATCTTAACAGTTTGTAAGTGGACTATAGCCAGGGCTGTACATTTTCATTACACGGCTAGTCCCAGATAGAAACTGTAGCTCATGAGCAAGACATTTGTTTAAGCCTTTAACATTATATGGACTCGTAGCTTCTTCCTTGACTGTTAAACTACAGCAATCATTTTCTAATCTCCGAACACAGCATTAAAACATATTCAACAAAATAAGTTATAATAAAATATCAAGTAAATCTATTCTGGTTAAAATAAAGGTAAATGGGTCAATCGTGTATTATTTAATATACAGCATGTGCATAAGAAACTATCTTATAAACATTATACTTATCTGATGCACAACTGGAGCTCCTGTCCTAACACAAACTATTAGAGAACTAGTAGATAATACAGCTTTGTTTTTATGATTTGGACTGACATTTTGTGAAACCAAATAAGAACATAAGCAGACATCTCTCTAGATCATGTAAATAATCTGATTGAATTATACGGATCTAGGAATATGTATGCAGAGTACTGTTGCACCTTGTGTCTGAGCATACGTAGCCCCTGTATTTGCCCAGTAGGCAGTAGTGCAAGAGCTTCAGAGATTTTCACCTCACAATTAGTACCTTCACGCTAATGCGTTTTAAAAGAGTATGCTGCTTGTATTATAGGGTTTTGTTTGATTTAGAATGAAGTTATCTATGTTTTGCATTATAATTAACACCACAGGCAGCCTACAGAATATATACGTGTCCAGCTAATTAATGTCGCAGAAATAAGGCCACAATGTAAACAAGTTCTCTTTACCAAATCACAATTAAAAAAATATATATTTCTAGTAACTGGTTATTCAAAGCATAACATTTTGATTAAGCATATAACTCTGATTAGAGGGGAAAAGAAAATCTGTTACTGGTCTTGATGAACAATAAACTCAGAATAAGTCTGAAGAATATTTAGAATCTTTAAATGTATCAGCAATAAAAAATAAACAGGCCACTTACCCATTTGACAGTTACCATGGGATCCAGCAAAACACTGCACAACATGACCATTCCCAAGAAATAAATGTACATTGTTCAAAAATGTCACTAAAAAGAATTTAAAAAATGGTTTACATACTCCCAATGCATTGCTGGTGTGATGCTATACGTTGACACAAGTAAGTTTCACATTGCCTTAGTGCAGAGGACTATTCTGCCGGAACTCGAGTCTTCTCTGATAAAACTGAATCAAACGCTGTAGAGAGGACTTTGCAGATGGCTTGTGCTTGCTCCTACAGCATAAAATAAGTGATAAGTGCAAAATAAGTGATAAGTGCATAGTAGCACTTCTGTGATACATCATCTACAATAATTGCACATGGGTACGGCATTAATGACGATTAAACCAAAATGTAATTCCTGTAACTCAGTCTGTAAGGCCCCCATATCTAATGTACTGAGACGAATTATAATGTTATAGTCAGGCACTTCTTTATATCATATGTGTTATAATACATACGTATCACAGTCAATTTCAATGTATATGTAGATGTGTATCATGTTTGAAACAATTTTAGCCTCTGCCACCATATATAAGAGTGGTACAACTGGACAAGAGAAATACAAAGTAGGTAGATTCAAATTCCATCCTGTACGTAGAATAAGGGTCACACATTGTGATACTAACAGGAATAATGACTTTGCCAATGGTATTGGCTTTTAATTTGTTGCCAATGGAATCTATGTTAACAATCGGGTAGATTACGAGTTTGGCGTTAGGCTTAAAAAGCAGCGCTGGCCAGTCCCAACGCTGGTTTTTAATGCCCGCTGGTATTACAATGTCTTGCAGGTACAGATGTACCGCTCACTTTTTTGGCCAGACTTGGAAATACCGCAAATCCACTTATGTCAATTGCATATCCTATATTTTCAATGGGACTTGCATAGCGCCGGTATTACGAGTCTGACAAAAAAAAGTGAGGCGGTACACCTTCTGTCAAGACTGGTACCAGCATTTAAAAGTCAGTAGTTAAGAGTTTTACACTACACACGCTGTAGCATAAAACTCTTAACTAAAGTGCTAAAAAGTACACTAACACCCATAAACTACCTATTAACCCCTAAACCGAGGCCCTCCCACATCGCAAACACTATAATAAAAAATTTAACCCCTAATCTGCCGAACCGGTGATCGCCGCCACTATAATAAATATATTAACTCCTAAACCGCCGCACTCCCGCCTCGCAAACACTAGTTAAATTTTATTAACCTCTAATCTGCTGTTCCCAACATCGCCGCAACCTACCTACATTTATTAACCCCTAATCTCCTGTCCCCAACGTCTCCGTCACTATATTAAAGTTATTAACCCCTAAATCTAAGTCTAACCCTAACTTAAATATAATAAATTTAAATAAAAAGAACTATCATTAACTAAATTATTCCTATTTAAAACTAAATACTTACCTATAAAATAAAATCTAAGATAGCTACAATATAACTATAGTTACATTGTATCTATCTTAGGGTTTATTTTTATTTTACAGGCAAGTTTGTATTTATTTTAACTAGGTAGAATAGTTACTAAATAGTTATTAACTATTTAATAACTACCTAGCTAAAATAAATACAAAAGTACCTGTAAAATAAAACCTAACCTAAGTTACAATTACACCTAACACTACACTATAACTAAATAAATTAACTAATTTAACAACAATTAAATTACAAGATTTTTAAACTAATTACACCTAATCTAACCCCCCTAACAAAATAAAAAAGCCCCCCAAAATAAAAAAAGCCCTACCCTACACTAAATTACAAATAGCCCTTAAAAGGGCCTTTTGCGGGGCATTGCCCCAAAGTAATAAGCTCTATTACCTGTAAAAAAAGTACAAATCCCCCTCCCCAACATTAAAACCCACCACCCACACAACCAACCCTACTCTAAAACCCACCCAGTACCCCCTTAAAAAAACCTAACACTAACCCCTTGAAGATCACCTTACCGGGAGAAGTCTTCACCCAACCGGGCCGAAGTCCTCAACGAAGCCGGGAGAAGTCTTCATCCAAGCCGGGTGAAGTGGTCCTCCAGACGGGCAGAAGTCTTCATCCAGACGGCATCTTCTATCTATCTATCTTCATCCAACTGGCGCGGAGCGGGTCCATCTTCAAGACATCAGGTGCGGAGGCATCCTCTTCCATCGCAGTCTTCTTACTAAATGACGGTTCCTTTAAGTGACGTCATCCAAGATGGCGTACCTTCAATTCCGATTGGCTGATAGAATTCTATTGGCTGATCCAATCAGCCAATAGGATTGAGTTGGCATTCTATTGGCTGTTCCAATCAGCCAATAGAATGCCAGCTCAATCCTATTGGCTGATTTTTTCTACCTTAATTCCGATTGGCTGATAGAATTCTATCAGCCAATCAGAATTGAAGGGACGCCATCTTGGATAACGTCACTTAAAGGAACCGTCATTTAGTAAGAAGACTTTGACGGAAGAGGATGCTCCGTGCCGGATGTCTTGAAGATGGACCCGCTCCGTGCCGACTGGATGAAGATAGAAGATGCCGTCTTGATGAAGACTTCTGCCCGCCTGGAGGACCACTTCGCCCGGCTTGGATGAAGACTTCTCCCGGCTTCATTGAGGACTTTAGCCCGGTTGGGTGAAGACTTCTCCCGGTAAGGTGATATTCAAGGGGTTAGTGTTAGGTTTTTTTAAGGGGGTATTGGGTGGGTTTTAGAGTAGGGTTGGTTGTGTGGGTGGCTGGTGGGTTTTAATGTTGGGGGGGGGGATTTGTACTTTTTTTTACAGGTAAAAGCACTGATTACTTTGGGGCAATGCCCTGCAAAAGGCCCTTTTAAGGGCAATTTGTAATTTAGTGTAGGGTAGGGCTTTTTTTATTTATTTTGGGGGGGCTTTTTATTTTGTTAGGGGGATTAGATTAGGTGTAATTAGTTTAAAAATCTTGTAATTTGTTTATTATTTTCTGTAATTTTGAGTTTGTTTGTTTTTTGTACTTTAGATCATTTTACTTAATTGTATTTAATTGTATTTAATTTAGGGAATTAATTTAATTATAGTGTAGTGTTAGGTGTAATTGTAACTTAGGTTAGGTTTTATTTTACAGGTAAATTTGTATTTATTTTAACTAGGTAGTTATTAAATAGTAAAACTATTTAATAACTATTCTACCTAGTTAAAATAAATACAAACTTGCCTGTAAAATAAAAATAAACCCTAAGATAGCTACAATGTAACTATTAGTTATAGTGTAGCTAGTTTAGGGTTTATTTTATAGGTAAGTATTTAGTTTTAAATAGGAATTATTTAGGTAATAATAGTAATTTTATTTAGATTTATTTCAATTATATTTAAGTTAGGGGGTGTTAGGGTTAGACTTGGATTTAGGGGTTAATAACTTTAATATAGTGGCGGCGACATTGGGGGCGGCAGATTAGGGGTTAATAAATATAATGTAGGTGTTTTGGCGATGTTGGGGGCAGCAGATTAGGGGTTCATAAGTATAATGTAGGTGGTGGCGGTGTTTAGACTTGGGGTTCATGTTAGGGTGTTAGGTGTAGACATAAATGTATTTTCCCCATAGGAATCAATGGGGCTGCGTTAGGAGCTAAACGCTGCTTTTTTGCAGGTGTTAGGTTTTTTTTTCAGCCGGCTCTCCCCCATTGATTCCTATGGGGAAATCGTGCACGAGCACGTTCAGCCAGCTCACCGCTAACGTAACAGCGCTGGTATTGAGGTGAGATGTGGAGCAAAATTTTGCTCTACAATCACTTTTTTGCGGTTAACGCCGGGTTTGTAAAAACCCGTAATACCAGCGCTGTCTGTAAGTGAGCGGTGAGCATAAACTGCTCGTTAGCACCGCATAGCCTCTAATGCAAAAATCGTAATCTAGGTGAATGGTTCCCCTTCTAATCCTTCAGAATTGCAATGCAATAACACTAAGGCAGCTGGGTAATTTTTTTCTAAGCCATTGTAGTACATTAAAAGTTAGTTTTTTTAATAACTACCCATGAGTTATCTAGTAAAATATCTAACTAAAGGGAAATGCTGAAAATAAAATACTTTATATAGGATTTTATTTTTTTATAAAATTCCCTTATAGACATTTATGTGTTTAACCTCTGCAAATGGGTTAGCTATAGAGTCAAAGGTTGCGCTATATGCCCCCCCAGATGCAGCTGGTGAACAAATGAGAAGCAGGCATACGTGTATATATGTTTATGTTTGATAAAATTTTAGCAATTTTGAATAAATACATAAGAATTTGTTAAATAATAAGCTTGTTCAGAAGCATGTGCAAACACTGTAAAAAGCTGTGCAAACAGCCATGAAATGATGCTTGAAAAACTTATAAGAGAATTGGGCACTTCTCACATGTGGTAGCTCAGAAGAGTCAATCAGAGCAATTGTTGCTAGATACAGAGTCATATGCATTTCATTTATACTATAAGCTCTCTAAGAAACAGGGCCCTGTAACCTTTCTGCCCCAGTCTTCTGTCCCTGTCTTGTCTTTATTTATTGTAACCCTGTGTAGCGCTGCAGACAATAATAATAATTTTACATTTAGAAAATTAACAAAGAGGTTATACATGCAGGTGTCTATAGCTTCCAATCATGGATTTGGCTCTGTTGATCTGATAGTCCAGTAAGGTGGAACTGGTCATAGTACAATTATTTACAAAGTTTCTATAGGTGGGTAGGTTGCCGCTGGATGTTACATATCCAGTACCATTATTAGTCAAATAATAATAAAAATTACAGCAAACATCCTCATATTCAGTATCATGTTTACATTGTGCATGCAGGTGGTTTTCTGGCTGCTGGCTTGACCAGTTTTCAAAGAATACTTTCAGGCAAATACAAATCGGACAAATATATATGATATACAGTATTTGCCTTCTGAAACCATTTCTACTCATTTAAGTGCTTACCAGAATACAACTTACCAAACAGTTACACTGATACACCCAAAGGCTGCACTCATCGTCACCCAGGCCTTTTGTCTTCAGAACCAGCAAGCTTTTCCCAGCCACCAAGCCGTCATCATAGCACACCATGCAGACAATGAGATACAGAGCATGTCTGTGCAGTACATCCTGCAACAACAAGGTGTGGAGTTATTTATATATATATATATATATATATATATATTTATATTTAATCTGTGTATATAGTGTCTGAGAACAGGGATTTGTAAGTGATTTGTAAGTGATGAGGTCTATATTTCTCCTTGATTGTTGTGATGTGAGGTTTTTGTTTATAGGATTCATTGTGTTATATTGCTGCAAACACAAACTGCTGTAAACTGCACTTGAAGTACAAAATAAAAGGGAGTGTAAAATTTATCAAGACTGTGTTGTTTGTTTATACCCTAGAGGACTGTGCTATTTCCCTGAAACTAAGCACTAGGAGTAAGTGCTGGGTTAAATTATTTTTAAATTATATTATATATATTTAGCATTGGGATAGTATTAGTTAGTATAGTATTAGGATAGTATTAGTTAGTTAGTATTTAGATAGAATATGCTTCAAGGACAATCATATACATAAAGCAGTTGCCTGTGCCAATCAAAACAATAATTACACCTGTAGTCTATAGAAACTTAGAAAAGCTTATTTTAACTTTATATCATGTCACGCCATTGAACTACACGAGTAGAATTAAAATATAATTATTTCTACGTCATGCAAATTGGTGAAATTCTTATGAGAAAACTAAAGTATAGATTTAGCCTTTTGCATTTATTATATATAACAAATACATACAGAAAGAGAAGTAATCTGCTAGCAATAAACAACAGCGCAGTGGCTTGTTCTATGGCCCGGGTACAACCTGGGAGTAGCTTCTTTTAGACCAAATTTGCTTTTTCACAAAGGAGAAGTTTACTAAAGTATATCAGTCTGATCCCGTCTAACAAGGTCAGTCCAGCACCAAAATACCAGGCAATTCTCCTCTGAACAAGGGAAATGGCAACCCCAGACGATCGTTTTGGCCTCCTCTGTGAAAAGTACAATTGAGCTAAAAGAATCTACTCCCAGGTGGTTCATTCCTGACAGATTGCTTCTCTTTCTGTTTGTATCTGTATTATGACCCTGGGGAAAGTCTCCCTAAGGGTGATGGGGGGGTAACCAGACGTGGACACCTTGCCCAATGTACCTAGAGGGATGCGACTGCACCTCACTGACGAGGCCCAAAAGATGCCAAACCAATTCATCTGGGGTTGCCATTTTCCTTGTTCAGAGGACAATTGCCTGGTATTTTGGGGCTGGACTGACCATGTTGGCGGGATCAGACTGATATACTCTAGGAAAGTTCTCCTCTGTGAAAAGTACAATTGGGATAAAATAAGCTACTCCCAGGTGGTAATAGGGCCATAGAACAAAGTCACTGAGCTGGTGTTTATTCCTGGCAAATTGCTTCTCTTTCTGTAGGTATATGGTATAGAACAAAGCTGATTTGCCTGAGATAAGTATAAATGCTGTAAGATCTTAGCTGAAAATGGTTAATAGATACTTTCTGGATCTTGAGGTATTGTGTTTTACTTGTTTGTAATAATAAATAAATACATTTGTATTAACTAATATTTGATAGTTATGGGTATTGTTTAATCTAACATGTAACAAATTAAATGTTGTCTGAGGTTACAAAATGACTGGGGAATAAGATAACTATGATAAAGGGAAGAATTTTCACAAACAGTTTTTATCTTCTCCTCTTTGAGTGGAATAATAAACACACCTGTTACTGGTCCCTTGACAGGCACTAGACTGTGAATTGTGGATAAAATGACACAAGGTGTATACGTAATACAGCTCACATCATATCGGCCCTTTGAAACTACATTTTAAGGACGTGCACAGACACTCATTGTAATTTTGCCCATTTGTCCTGTAATTTAATTCTAGAAACTGATGGGGGGTTTCACAGCGAGGGAGAGGCTGAAGTATACCCTATAGGATCCTGATACTTCCCCCTGCAACATTCTACACACTTGTTGCTTGATCAGAGCAGGAGCTCACCAATATCGATCCTAGAGGGTTCCTTAAAGATGTTTCCCTGGACTGCAAACAATGCAAATTTTGCTAACAAACTGACAGTTTAACTGCTTTTAAAAAATTTATTTTGTATGCAGATTTTATTTTTTCCAAAGCAGCACTTAATTACTTAGAAATATTACACACAACTTAGATTGCTACTTAGTTACTTACGTACTGATCAGATGTAGTAACTTTTATGCCATATTTAGAGACGCTCATGATAAATTCTTCATCTTGAGGTACAAAAGGCAGTTTTCCATTTTGCTAAGGTAAGAAACAAAATAAATGAACCTGATAATGCGTATTAGTCTACACAGCTGCCTCGTTTGGTGTAGCACTTCATATTGTGAAAATGTATTTGTAAACTACAAGTTTAAGATACTATTTAATAAACAAACACGAGGAAACTTATTTAGTATATATGTAGAAATGTTAAGTTATTTATCACCAGTGGCTGTTTTTATTATTCCAGACACTGGTTCCTGTTACCACAATAATACATTAGCATGTCTATATTTAGAGTCACATGAAGTCTACATTACCAGAAATGAGTGAAAATAGAAATATTTAATCAATTATTACAGGAAAACAATGCTATCAAAGTATCAATTAACAATTCAATTATCCACATAATAATATTCACAAAGAAAAACAGTCTGTACAGCATTTGCAAGCAGGCACCAGCTTTTACAGCTTGCAGGTTCGTCAGTTACCTGCGCTACATCAATGTAATTTATTAGGTCCAAAGATCCCTGGAGTTTTTTACAGTCTTCCTGCTTCAGTTTCTCAATCGACCCCACATACTTCACTTTGAACTCAGCACATGCTTCGGAATTACTAGCGCCTTGTCCTGCCGACAAAAGACAGGAAGCCATTAGGTTAATAGAGGAAGAGCATGTCCTATTGGTCACAGTGATATATGTCCTGTAGCTAGCAGCAAGAATGTAATAATATAAGAAGAATACACATTTACTTTTCTTGTGCAGAGACATCACAGTCTTTACTTGTTTGGCTTGAATCCCTTGCAGAATACTATGTGGAAATTAGTCCACTATAGTAACATAGTGTAATCTTTGTTATCGGCTAAGAGAGGCTGTACACTTCCTGTGTAGTATTTAATGTGTGTTGGTGATGTCATAAGTGTGTACGTCAGTTTTTTTTAAAGAGACAGCTCGTACCAATAAAGCTATTTTTAAATTGCCCTCCTTTTTAAAATGATACATGGACTTAACTGTTGTAATACTAATTGTACAATCCTATCTTATGTTTTGTTTTTTGTGCATAGAAAGAAAGGGAGAACTGGTAAACTATATTTTGACAGCAGATAAAAAACAGAATGCACACATAATCTATCCATATTCCCTTCTAAAGTACAAGATTAATTAATTAATAGGATAGCCTTATGCATATGCATTATAAAATTCCCTTATGTTATTACTAACAATAGCTCATTTATTTTATGCTGTATATATAATTATAGAAAAGAGTAAGGTAAAGAAAATGTATCTGTTTATAGATATCTACTTGTAGACCTTGTTACAATAATGTGTATTTTGCTTTGGGTCTAAGACAAGTAGTTGTGCGGGAAGCATGTAATATATATACAAAATAAGGAAAACCACCCACGAGTATGTGAGTATGCTCCAAGAAAGATATGCTTATGCGCACAATATGAAAAGAGATAGTGGTGATATTAATAAAAATTAATGACTTTTATTAAATTCGTTTTAAAAGACAGCAAAAAAAAAAAAAATGTGCTTCTTGCTGCACTCACACACAAATTTAAAAACACTACACCTGGGTAGTAATTGTTAGATACAGATTCTGAAACACTATGTATAGCAGTTAACCTGGGATATTATAAATAGGGAGCGTGTTAGTTCAATAAAGTTTTCATTTGTATTCCTCTAAATCACAATTCAATTAGCTGCCTGTTCATAAAGGCATGTATTAAAGGGACACTGAACCCAAATTTTTTTCTTTTGTGATTCAGACAGAGCAGGCAATTTTAAGCAACTTTCTAATTTACTCCTATTATCATTTTTTTTTTCATTCTCTTGGCATCTTTATTTGAAAAGCAAGAATGTAAGTTTAGATGCCGGCTCATTTTTGGTGAACAACCTGGGTTGTTCTTGCTGATTGGTGGATAAATTCACCCATCAAAAAACAAGTGCTGTCCAGTCTCTGAACCAAAATTGTCTGGCTCCTTAACTTAGATGCCTTATTTTTTAAATAAAGATAGCAAGAGAACGAAGAAAAATTGATAATAGGAGTAAATTAGAAAGTTTCTTAAAATTGCATGCTCTATCTGAATCACGAAAGAAAAAATTTGGGTTCAGTGTCTCTTTAAGTATGCTTTGATTTTTAGTCAACTAAAGTACTCAGCACACGCTGAATGCTGTGTGCACCAACACCCAACACCTTTCCCTTAAAAAAGTTTTTCCCAGGCAAGAAGCACATTTTTTTGCGGTCTTTTAAAACAAATTTAATAAAAGTCATTAATTTTTATTAATATTACCACTATCTCTTTTCATATTGTGCACATAAGCATATCTTTCTTGGAGCATACTCACATACTTGTGGGTGGTTTTCCTTATTTTGTTAGTATGTCTAATTCTGTATTAGGGTATCTGTTTTGTTAATTACATGAAACTATACCAACTTTACTATGCAAAACATAGTACACAAAATGTCATATAGGCTTATTCATGAGCTATATAATATTTAATAGGTATAGAGTCTACCTAATGCATAAATTCATATGTAGGAGGGTTTGTGAATATAGCACAGTTTGGCAGCTAGCTTGTACTACAAGTTAATTTCATTTACAGAAAAAGCCAAAAGGTACGTAGGAAGCATTTAACTTCAAGAATTTCTTAGACTTCCACAACTATGAAAAATAAAAGAACTGGAGAACATTTTAAAGAGAGAAATATTAAGTTTAAAGGGAAACAGTGGATTGTGATAAAGAGTATTACAAGGGCATTCTATAAATCTTTACAAGTTCACAATTGATTATGAGCCCATACTGTCTAGGGCCTCTACTGAGCTAAGCTGGGATGAAGCTGTCCTCTGTAAAAAGCCCACTCTGAATACTGAAGGCTGCTATCAAAGGTGGATACTTGGTATGGTGGGTATATGTTGCTTCAGAGCAAGTTGTAATAAATCACTGCTAAGCTAATTCCAGGTATGAGAGATGGGCTGATATAAGGGAAGGCTGCTAACTTTTAATAACAAAATCTGGAGCTCATTTTCCATTTCACACCAAGCAAGAGGACAATCTTCCTATTCTTCTCTTTAAGGCTGTGCATGTCTGCAATACTGAATGTGTCACCCTGTGTGTTTAAACGTCGTATCTGCACACTTTTGTGAGAGAGTACGCGTGACTGTGTCTGTGGAAAGTGCATATGTGAATACATTTAGTTTCCTTATTGTGTGACTGGTTATGTTTCACCCTCTCATATTAGTAGTATTCCACTATACACACTGTTAACTTAATAAATACCTATACACACACACACACAAATACACACACTACACACACTATACACACTGTTAACTTAATAAATACCTATACACAAATACACACACTCTACACACTGTTAACTTAATAAATACCTATACACAAATACACACACTCTACACACTGTTAACTTAATAAATACCTATACACACACACACACAAATACACACACTACACACAAATACACACACTCTACACACTGTTAACTTAATAAATACCTATACACACACACACACACAAATACACACACTCTACACACTGTTAACTTAATAAATACCTATACACACACACACACAAATACACACACTCTACACACTGTTAACTTAATAAATACCTATACACACACACACACACAAATACACACACTCTACACACTGTTAACTTAATAAATACCTATACACACACACACAAATACACACACTACACACACTGTTAACTTAATAAATACCTATACACACACACACACAAATACACACACTCTACACACTGTTAACTTAATAAATACCTATACACACACACACACAAATACACACACTACACACACTGTTAACTTAATAAATACCTATACACACACACACACAAATACACACACTCTACACACTGTTAACTTAATAAATACCTATACACACACACACAAATACACACACTCTACACACTGTTAACTTAATAAATACCTATACACACACACACACACACACACACACAAATACACACACTGTTAACTTAATAAATACCTATACACACACTCAAATACACACACTACACACACTGTTAACTTAATAAATACCTATACACACACACACACACACACAAATACACACACTACACACACTGTTAACTTAATAAATACCTATACACACACAAATACACACACACACACACATATATATATATTCAATTTCCTGCTTTAATATTAAAAAGTACAGTGTGTTCTGTAATCCCACTCCGAAACGAATGCTTGCACTGTTGTGCTATTGGGTGCTTACCAAAGCTTTTAGTAGAGTCTGTATCAAGGCTAGCCACGGTGCTCGATCTGGACAGACCCCCAAGGCTGGAGTCTACAGACTAACATGGAAAACAATGTCAAGAATATAGCATTCAGCAAGCCATGTTATACATTTCCTCACAAGTAATTATGTCTCCCTTTCTATTTTTACACTATAGTGAGTAACTTAAAGGGACACTAAACACAGTTTTTTTCTTTAATGAGCATGCAATTTTAAGCAACTTTCTAATTTACTTCTATTATCATTTTTTCTTCGTTCTCTTGCTATCTTTATTTAAAAAGCTGGAATGTAATACTTAAAAGCTGGCCCGTTTTTTGGTTGAGAACCTGGGTTATGCTTGCTTATTGGTTTGCTAACTGTATCCACCAATAAGCAAGCACTATCCATGGGGCTGAACCTAAAATGGGCTGGCTCCTAAGCTTTAAATTCCTACTTTTTAAATAAACATAGCAAGAGAACAAATAAAAATTGATAGTAAGAGTAAATTAGAAAGATGCTTAAAATTGCATGCTCTATTTGAATCTTTAAAAAAAATGTGGGTTTAGTGTCCCTTTAATTTGTGCCTTACAGTATTTTTATTAAAAATAAATAAAAACATAACTAAATAAAGGAAATGTATTATACACATCTAAGCAGATCCTAACTCCTTTTTACCTATCTGTATAGGACCTGTATATTGATCTTATGTGTTATGCTGTATTACACAGTCTGGACTCAGAACAAATGTCTGCCTGTCTATGGGTAATGTTGGTTTCTCCAGATGTATTTACCTGGCACCAATCAGCTCTTACATAATTTGTCTGACTTTTTCCCCAAACACTTGATTCTGTACTAAGTATACTAAGATTCTTGCACATTTCATTAAAGGGACATTAAAGTAAACCCTTGCTCCATTTGGACGTAGATCTATGTCATGTAGTACATAGCCCATCATACCGCACAATGTAGAGTTACGTCTGACATGCTGGAAGCCCAAGCAGTCTTGGTTGTCAAGTGACGACTGAGACATGCTGTTTGTGCACTTCCAGCATCTGCCTTCATATGGTAACGGAAAACGATTGATGCTCTATTACCATATGATGGCACATTGCCAGATCATTACAGACAGTGACATGGTCTGTGTCATTGTCTGTAACGATCTTTATGGGAGAAAGGTTGGAGATAGGTGGGTGGTCAAGCAGTGGAAGGGGGATGGAGGGGAAGGGACCCTACGCTGCAGAATTTTTTTTTGAAGGGAGAGGATGCTACACTACAGAAAGGACAGATATAAGAGAGGGTGGGGGAGTTTAAAACAAAGTATAAACTATGTACTGGCAGACAGCTGCCAGTACCTAAGATGGTGGAGGCCAATGGGAGGGGATGAGGGTTAGAGAGCTCTTTGGGAGCCCTAAAACTTCAGAACTAGCACACCGTCTGTACCTAAGATTGCGGTGAGGGATGTGGGTGGGAGAGCTGTTTGGAAGGGATCAGGGAGGTAGGAAATGTCAGGTAGGAGGGTAATCTGTACACTAGAATACTATTACCCTTACCAGCTAACTAATTAACCCCATCACTGCTGGGAATTTCATAAATGTGGTGCACAGCTGCAATTAGGGGCCTAATTACCAAAAACAATGGCAAAGCCATGCATGTCTGCTATATGCAAACAAAGGGGATCCCAGAGAAGCTTTTACAATCATTTGTGCCATGATTGCACAAGCGGTATGTACATAATTTCAGTGAGAAACCCAAAGTTTGCGAAAAAGTTAAAACATATTTTCGATATCACATTTGAAGGTGAAATGGTGGCATGAAATATACCAAAATGATCCTAGATCAATACCTTGGGTTGGCTCTATATATATATATATATATATATATATATATATATATATATATATATTTATTTAAATGGAGCATCAGGAGCATAAATACATTACTGGGAGCTAGTTGCTCATTGGTGGCTGCACACAAATCCCTCTTTTCACTGGTTCTCCAGATGTATTCTGCTAGCTCCCAGTACTGCATAGCTGCCCCTTTAACAAAGTTTAACAAGATAATGAAGCCTTCTGAGAATAGGAGTAAGTTAAAATCACATGCTCTATCTAAATCATGAAATATTTGTTTTGAGTTTTGTGTACCTTTAAGAGGCTTTTTAAGAGGTGTGATCCAGGACTATGAAAAACAATTCACATTCCGCTAGCAGAATGACAGCTTAAATGTTTTTAAGACAAGTATTTTGTATGCAGATCTTTAGCAATGCAGTGATTCATTTCTGATGCATATATGACAAAATACTTTAATGCCCATTTAAGTTTGTACAGTGAGGATATATGTACTTGTGCCAAAACATAAACTATTACATTACTACAGATAAATAAAAAACAGATCACTCACACATTAAACAAACCTCCTTAAATAGCATTCAGTGAGAAGCATGACTTCAATTAGTCAGTCTAACTCTGCTCTCCACTAGCGGAGGATTTTATATCCGTTCACATGTGATGCAGCCTATTTTTGTTTAGGCAGATCAGTGCATATAAGGCAATATTATACAACAGTTTGCAATGTGGGTCATTACAAGCATTTCAGTATGGGTTTATGGTTATCATTTTTAATTTAATGCAACACCTTTAGCTGAGGGAGGAGACACCCCAGGACAGTGAGACTTATCAATAGACGACATGTATGCTTAGTACAAAATGTCCCCCTGAAGTCACTGTTCCCATAATGCATTAGTATATATATATACTTAGGCACTGAGTCCTGCACTGCCACTACTGAGCAGCACTTAGCCAGTGAGCCAATCAGGCGAGGCATACACATGTAGCCACCAATCACTGTCTGTATCCTACCCAGTAATTTAATACAATATAATATAAACTTGTCATTTTATATTTGTTTATAACTCTGTATTTGTTGTTTACACAATTTAATTTGTTCACAAAAACTGCAAGTGTGAAATTGTTGCAGTACAGTCCCTCATTTGAAAGGTTTGACACAAGCTAACGGCTGTTTAAATTGATGTAGAACCAAGAGGAAGTGCATGCTTGTGCACAACTCATCTGTGTGGAGAGGTTGCTTAGTGGCTGATTACAACAAATTCACCAGCTCTATTGGTGGACAGTGGTACTCCCCAAAGCATAAAAAGCAGGGCGGTTTTATCACAAAAACATCTGCTTAAAAGGGACATGGTGCTCAAAAAATGATCTCTTCTATCTAAAAAAGTAATAAATTATAAAAAGTCCTCCTCTATATGAAATAAAAAAACAGAATTTATGTTTACCTGATAAATTACTTTCTCCAACGGTGTGTCCGGTCCACGGCGTCATCCTTACTTGTGGGATATTCTCTTCCCCAACAGGAAATGGCAAAGAGCCCAGCAAAGCTGGTCACATGATCCCTCCTAGGCTCCGCCTACCCCAGTCATTCGACCGACGTTAAGGAGGAATATTTGCATAGGAGAAACCATATGGTACCGTGGTGACTGTAGTTAAAGAAAATAAATTATCAGACCTGATTAAAAAAACCAGGGCGGGCCGTGGACCGGACACACCGTTGGAGAAAGTAATTTATCAGGTAAACATAAATTCTGTTTTCTCCAACATAGGTGTGTCCGGTCCACGGCGTCATCCTTACTTGTGGGAACCAATACCAAAGCTTTAGGACACGGATGAAGGGAGGGAGCAAATCAGGTCACCTAAATGGAAGGCACCACGGTTTGCAAAACCTTTCTCCCAAAAATAGCCTCAGAAGAAGCAAAAGTATCAAACTTGTAAAATTTGGTAAAAGTGTGCAGTGAAGACCAAGTCGCTGC
>NC_069502.1:173025084-173035084 GCF_027579735.1 Bombina bombina | reverse complement strand
TATATATATATATATATATATATATATATATATATATATATATATAAATACCAAACAGGATCCCACACTCACTGCTCCTTATTCAGCCTCCGGGGTGCTCTTTAAACAATTGTTATACACAGTAGAAATGAGAAAGGCACTCTCCGTGTTTTATAGTGAGATAACTTTACTCAGGTGAACGTTTTCGGGGTCACCCCCTTCCTCAGACCTTACAAAAACAATCAAACAGTGAACTATTTAAATGCTTACCTGGTGACGATCCTACCAGAGTCTGTGGCGTCCTCCCAGCGCAACTGCGCATGCGCAAGAGTGAGTACAGAGGCCCTGGAGGATCAAAAGAGTCACCAAGGCAAAAAATGTGAAATCAAAAAATATTAAAAACAGCAATATGAACCTGTGAATTAAAATTATATATAGACACTAGACACAGAATCACAAAGTTGGTGACTGTTAGACAATTAGCTAATAGGTATGATGTATGGACAACCGTGTAAGCATGGGGTTATTAATAATGGAATCCGGCAACGGTAAGGGTGTATTACAGAGGATGAATCAGGATCACTTTCCACACTTTAAAAGAGGGAAGAAATACTCAAATTATGCCCCCACAAATATACACATCAGCACAGATTATGCTCGCACATGATATACACATCGGTACAGCAGATATGTCTATTGTTGCTAGGCAACCATGTACACTAATAACGCAAACATGGCGGATCAATCACAACTCGACCGAGCATACACAGCGGTCAGAAAATCAAGAAAAAACAGAATTTATGTTTACCTGATAAATTACTTTCTCCAACGGTGTGTCCGGTCCACGGCGTCATCCTTACTTGTGGGATATTCTCTTCCCCAACAGGAAATGGCAAAGAGCCCAGCAAAGCTGGTCACATGATCCCTCCTAGGCTCCGCCTACCCCAGTCATTCGACCGACGTTAAGGAGGAATATTTGCATAGGAGAAACCATATGATACCGTGGTGACTGTAGTTAAAGAAAATAAATTATCAGACCTGATTAAAAAACCAGGGCGGGCCGTGGACCGGACACACCGTTGGAGAAAGTAATTTATCAGGTAAACATAAATTCTGTTTTCTCCAACATAGGTGTGTCCGGTCCACGGCGTCATCCTTACTTGTGGGAACCAATACCAAAGCTTTAGGACACGGATGAAGGGAGGGAGCAAATCAGGTCACCTAAATGGAAGGCACCACGGCTTGCAAAACCTTTCTCCCAAAAAATAGCCTCAGAAGAAGCAAAAGTATCAAACTTGTAAAATTTGGTAAAAGTGTGCAGTGAAGACCAAGTCGCTGCCCTACATATCTGATCAACAGAAGCCTCGTTCTTGAAGGCCCATGTGGAAGCCACAGCCCTAGTGGAATGAGCTGTGATTCTTTCAGGAGGCTGCCGTCCGGCAGTCTCGTAAGCCAATCTGATGATGCTTTTAATCCAAAAAGAGAGAGAGGTAGAAGTTGCTTTTTGACCTCTCCTGTTACCAGAATAAACAACAAACAAGGAAGATGTTTGTCTAAAATCCTTTGTAGCATCTAAATAGAATTTTAGAGCGCGAACAACAAACGTTCCTTCTTCGAAACTGGTTTCGGACACAAAGAAGGCACGACTATCTCCTGGTTAATGTTTTTGTTAGAAACAACTTTTGGAAGAAAACCAGGTTTAGTACGTAAAACCACCTTATCTGCATGGAACACCAGATAAGGAGGAGAACACTGCAGAGCAGATAATTCTGAAACTCTTCTAGCGGAAGAAATTGCAGCCAAAAACAAAACTTTCCAAGATAATAACTTAATATCAACGGAATGTAAGGGTTCAAACGGAACCCCCTGAAGAACTGAAAGAACTAAGTTGAGACTCCAAGGAGGAGTCAAAGGTTTGTAAACAGGCTTGATTCTTACCAGAGCCTGAACAAAGGCTTGAACATCTGGCACAGCTGCCAGCTCTTTGTGAAGTAACACAGACAAGGCAGAAATCTGTCCCTTCAAGGAACTTGCAGATAATCCTTTCTCCAATCCTTCTTGAAGAAAGGATAGAATCCTAGGAATCTTTACCTTGTCCCAAGGGAATCCTTTAGATTCACACCAACAGATATATTTTTTCCATATTTTGTGGTAAATTTTTCTAGTTACAGGCTTTCTGGCCTGAACAAGAGTATCAATAACAGAATCTGAGAACCCACGCTTTGATAAGATCAAGCGTTCAATCTCCAAGCAGTCAGCTGGAGTAGGACCAGATTCGGATGTTCGAACGGACCTTGAACAAGAAGGTCTCGTCTCAAAGGTAGCTTCCATGGTGAAGCCGATGACATATTCACCAGATCTGCCTACCAAGTCCTGCGTGGTTACGCAGGAGCTATCAAGATCACCTACGCCCTCTCCTGATTGATCCTGGCTACCAGCCTGGGGATGAGAGGAAACGGTGGGAATACATAAGCTAGGTTGAAGGTCCAAGGTGCTACTAGTGCATCTACTAGAGTCGCCTTGGGATCCCTGGATCTGGACCCGTAGCAAGGAACCTTGAAGTTCTGACGAGAGGCCATCAGATCCATGTCTGGAATGCCCCACAGTTGAGTGATTTGGGCAAAGATTTCCGGATGGAGTTCCCACACCCCCGGATGCAATGTCTGACGAATCAGAAAATCCGCTTCCCAAGTTTCCACTCCTGGGATGTGGATTGCAGACAGGTGGCAGGAGCGAGTCTCCGCCCATTGAATGATTTTGGTCACTTCTTCCATCGCCAGGGAACTCCTTGTTCCCCCCTGATGGTTGATGTACGCAACAGTCGTCATGTTGTCTAATTGAAACCGTATGAACTTGGCCCTCGCTAGCTGAGGCCAAGCCTTGAGAGCATTGAATATCGCTCTCAGTTCCAGAATATTTATCGGTAGAAGAGATTCTTCCCGAGACCGAAGACCCTGAGCTTTCAGGGATCCCCAGACCGCGCCCCAGCCCATCAGACTGGCGTCGGTCGTGACAATGACCCACTCTGGTCTGCGGGAGGTCACCCCTAGCGACAGGTTGTCCAGGGACAGCCACCAACGGAGTGAGTCTCTGGTCCTCTGATTTACTTGTATCTTCGGAGACAAGTCTGTATAGTCCCCATTCCACTGACTGAGCATACACAATTGAAATGGTCTTAGATGAATGCGCGCAAAAGGAACTATGTCCATTGCCGCTACCATCAAACCTATCACTTCCATGCACTGTGCTATGGAAGGAAGAGGAACGGAAGGAAGTATCCGACAAGAGTTTAGAAGTTTTGTTTTTCTGGTCTCTGTCAGAAAAATCCTCATTTCTAAGGAGTCTATTATTGTTCCCAAGAAGGGAACTCTTGTCGACGGAGATAGAGAACTCTTTTCCACGTTCACTTACCATCCGTGAGATCTGAGAAAGGCCAGGACTATGTCCGTGTGAGCCTTTGCTTGAGGAAGGGACGACGCTTGAATCAGAATGTCGTCCAAGTAAGGTACTACAGCAATGCCCCTTGGTCTTAGCACCGCCAGAAGGGACCCTAGTACCTTTGTGAAAATCCTTGGAACAGTGGCTAATCCGAAAGGAAGCGCCACGAACTGGTAATGCTTGTCCAGGAATGCGAACCTTAGGAACCGATGATGTTCCTTGTGGACAGGAATATGTAGATACGCATCCTTTAAATCCACCGTGGTCAAGAATTGACCTTCCTGGATGGAAGGATTGTTCGAATGGTTTCCATTTTGGACGATGGAACCTTGAGAAACTTGTTTAGGATCTTGAGATCTAAGATTGGTCTGAACGTTCCCTCTTTTTTGGGAACTACGAACAGATTGGAGTAGAACCCCATCCCTCGTTCTTTTAATGGAACAGGATGAATCACTTCCAGAAGATAACCTTGGAAGACTATTTCTAGCGCCCAAGGATCCAGAACATCTCTTGCCCAAGCCTGAGTGAAGAGAGAGAGTCTGCCCCCCACCAAATCCGGTCCCGGATCGGGGGCCCGCATCTCATGCTGTCTTGGGAGCAGTGGCAGGTTTCTTGGCCTGCTTTCCTTTGTTCCAGCCTTGCCTTGGTCTCCAGGCTGGATTGGCTTGAGAAGTATTACCCTCCTGCTTAGAGGACGTAGCACTTGGGGCTGGTCCGTTTCTGCGAAAGGGACGAAAATTAGGTTTATTTTTGGCCTTGAAAGACCTATTCTGAGGAAGGGCGTGGCCCTTGCCCCCAGTGATATCAGAGATAAACTCTTTCAAGTCAGGGCCAAACAGTGTTTTCCCCTTGAAAGGAATGTCAAACAATTTGTTCTTGGAAGACGCATCCGCTGACCAAGATTTTAACCAAAGCGCTCTGCGCGCCACAATAGCAAACCCAGAATTTTTCGCCGCTAACCTAGCCAATTGCAAGGTGGCGTCTAGGGTGAAAGAATTAGCCAATTTAAGAGCACGAATTCTGTCCATAATCTCCTCATAAGAAGAAGAATTACTAATAATCGCCTTTTCTAGCTCATCGCACCAGAAACACGCGGCTGTAGTGACAGGGACAATGCATGCAATTGGTTGTAGAAGGTAACCTTGCTGAACAAACATCTTTTTTAGCAAACCTTCTAATTTTTTATCCATAGGATCTTGGAAAGCACAACTATCTTCTATGGGTATAGTGGTGCGCTTGTTTAGAGTAGAAACCGCCCCCTCGACCTTGGGGACTGTCTGCCATAAGTCCTTTCTGGGGTCGACTATAGGAAACAATTTTTTAAATATGGGGGGAGGTACGAAAGGTACACCGGGCCTGTCCCATTCTTTATTAACAATGTACGCCACCCGCTTGAGTATAGGAAAAGCTTCGGGGGGCCCCGGGGCCTCTAGGAACTTGTCCATTTTACATAGTGTTTCTGGAATAACCAGATAATCACAATCATCCAAATTGGATAACACCTCCTTAAGCAGAGCGCGGAGATGTTCCAACTTAAATTTAAAAGTAATCACATCAGGTTCAGCTTGTTGAGAAATTTTTCCTGAATCTTAAATTTCTCCCTCAGACAAAACCTCCCTGGCCCCCTCAGACTGGTGTAGGGGCCCTTCAGAGACAATATCATCAGCGGCCTCATGCTCTTCAGTATTTTCTAAAACAGAGCAGTCGCGCTTTCGCTGATAAGTGGGCATATTGGCTAAAATGTTTTTGATAGAATTATCCATTACAGCCGTTAATTGTTGCATAGTAAGGAGTATTGGCGCGCTAGATGCACTAGGGGCCTCCTGTATGGGCAAAACTGGTGTAGACGAAGGAGGGGATGATGCAGTACCATGCTTACTCCCCTCACTTGAGGAATCATCTTGGGCATCATTTTTACTAAATTTATTATGACATAAATCACATCTATTTAAATGAGAAGGAACCTTGGCTTCCCCACAGTCAGAACACAATCTATCTGGTAGTTCAGACATGTTAAACAGGCATAAACTTGATAACAAAGCACAAAAAAACGTTTTAAAATAAAACCGTTACTGTCACTTTAAATTTTAAACTGAACACACTTTATTACTGCAATTGCGAAAAAGTATGAAGGAATTGTTCAAAATTCACCAAAATTTCACCACAGTGTCTTAAAGCCTTAAAAGTATTGCACACCAAATTTGGAAGCTTTAACCCTTAAAATAACGGAACCGGAGCCGTTTTTATATTTAACCCCTTTACAGTCCCTGGAATCTGCTTTGCTGAGACCCAACCAAGCCCAAAGGGGAATACGATACCAAATAATGCCTTCAGAAAGACTTTTCTATGTATCAGAGCTCCACACACATGCAGCTGCATGTCATGCTGTTCTCAAAAACAAGTGCGCCATACCGGCGCGAAAATGAGGCTCTGACTATGATTAGGGAAAGCCCCAATAGAATAAAGTGTCTAAAACAGTGCCTGCCGATATTATTTTACAAAAAATACCCAGATTAAATGATTCCTCAAGGCTAAATATGTGTAAATATGATCGATTTAGCCCAGAAAATGTCTACAGTCTTAATAAGCCCTTGTGAAGCCCTTATTTACTGTGTGAATAAAAATGGCTTACCGGATCCCATAGGGAAAATGACAGCTTCCAGCATTACATCGTCTTGTTAGAATGTGTCATACCTCAAGCAGCAAAAGACTGCTCACTGTTCCCCCAACTGAAGTTAATTCCTCTCAACAGTCCTGTGTGGAACAGCCATGGATTTTAGTAACGGTTGCTAAAATCATTTTCCTCATACAAACAGAAATCTTCATCTCTTTTCTGTTTCAGAGTAAATAGTACATACCAGCACTATTTTAAAATAACAAACTCTTGATTGAATAATAAAAACTACAGTTAAACACTAAAAAACTCTAAGCCATCTCCGTGGAGATGTTGCCTGTACAACGGCAAAGAGAATGACTAGGGTAGGCGGAGCCTAGGAGGGATCATGTGACCAGCTTTGCTGGGCTCTTTGCCATTTCCTGTTGGGGAAGAGAATATCCCACAAGTAAGGATGACGCCGTGGACCGGACACACCTATGTTGGAGAAATAAAAAATCAGTTACACAATTCTACAGTACACTTTGTAGAAGGGGAAAATATACAAACAAAAGCCCAAAATTATTTACACAACGGCTTAACAGGTATGAGCTCTGTTGCTAGGCAACCATACACATGCCTCTCAAAGTCTGACCCGTCAGATGCAGCAAATCTCAGTGTGTGTAGCGATCATGATACCGAACCAGCCCCTCAGTAACCATACCCATGGTTGCACCAAATAAGATAAATTATTCTATCAATCGCCTGCTAAAGGGCTGCATTATATCATGTGCAGAGTATACACCTACAAAATGCCAGCTAATCCAAATGACACTGTTCATAACATATGTTGGTTGATTTCAACCCTACTACACCAGCAACCTCCAAATCATTAGCCATGACAAACAATAAAATCAGTGCACAGAGGGGCTCCAGTATTCAATCTCAATATACATATCCTGTATAGAAACATCAAATCATAAGCATCAACGAAACAGTTTCAATATTCCAACTGGGATAACCAATCACACTATAACTCAAACATTAGCATATTATTGCACTATATGCTGTAGTGTACCCATAGGTATCAAACATCAAACCCCACAACATGAGCTCATGCAGAGATTATGTAATATCAATCATCCAAGATGATATTGTGATAAAGAATATAAAATACAATCTATAAACCCAAATCAAATGAGTAACTCAAAAACAGTTATATAGGTAACTATACCAGATGGTATTAGATCAATAACTCATTTAGATATAATTAGGAATACGACAAACCAATATCAAGAATTGCAGTCCTTACAAGAAGCACTGCATGTCAAAATGAACATTCAGCCCCTTAGGGACCAAAGTATCAAGTGGGAAAATCCAGCGACTTTCCCTCTGTAAGAGCACCCTACCTCTGTCACCACCCCTCACTAGGGGTGGGACGTGGTCAATTATAATGAAACGTAAGTCTGTGTTCTTATGTCTTGCCTGCAAAAAATGTCTGGCTACCGGTTGGTCGGATTTACCATTCTCCAATGCTGCCCTAATGGCCGACCTATGGTTGGCCATTCTAGTGCGGGCATCATCCTGTGTCTTACCGACATAAAACTTGCCACATGGGCAGTGGATCATGTATATGATGTAACATGTGGTGCATGTGACTCTGTATCTAATAGTACATTTTCTGTTGGTCCACGGATGTGTGAAAAATTTACTCTGGGTCATCCCACTACATGTAGTGCATCCACTGCACCGGAAGCACCCATTTTTGGTAGTGTCTAACCATGTTTTAGACTTGTAACTTAGTCTATTGTCGGGTCGCATCAGATGGTCCCTTAAGGAGGCCGCCCTCCTATAGCCAACCATAGGTAAGTCCATAGAGTCGCAAGGCAGTTTCTTGTCAGTAGAAATGATGTCCCAATATTCTCGTAGTATATTCGGTAGAGTGACCTTCTCAGGAGTAAAGGTGGTCGTCATTATCAGCCGTTCTTTAGATGGTGCCCCAGGTAATATTTTCTTTAGAGCCTCATTTTGTGAACTGGTGTTGGCTTCCCTGAAAGCCACATCCAAATGTTCTCTGTTATAGCCCCGCTGCTCAAACTTCATCCTCATCTCATCAAGTTGCGTTGTTTTGTTCTCTTGGTCACTATTATTCCTTGTGACCTTCTTAAACTGGGACTTGGGCAGAGCCTTTTTCAAAAAAGGTGGATGTCAGCTTGTACCTTGAAGGATTGAATTCCTGTCGGTTGGTTTTTGAAATAGCGTGGTCCGCAAGCCATCTCCAGATTTGTGTATCCTTAAGTCTAAGAAATCCACTGTTTGTTTGTTGTGAGTCATCTTGAATCTTAGGTTATTATTAGATTGGTTCAATTCATCGAACCAAGTCATAAGATCTTGTTGCTCACCTCGCCAGATCAAGAATAGATCATCTATGTATCTGCGGAAACATATCACCCGTGGATCCTTGAATAACATCGTGCCCTGGGTCTCAAACTCCGCCATGTACAGATTGGCATAGGATGGGGCCACATTGGACCCCATCGCTGTGCCCGAAATCTGTAAATAGAATCCTGCCTCAAACTTGAAGTAGTTCATCTTAAGACAGTATTCCAGTAGTTGTAGTATTACATCGACAGGTGGACCAACATAGGGAAATTTAAGAAGAATAGACTTGATCGCCGCCACACCATCATCATGCGGTATTACCGTGTAAAGGCTGGTTACATCCAAGGTAACCAGCACATCATCTGGAGTTAAATTTTCGATGCCCTGCAATAATTTCACCATCTCAATAGAATCCAAAAGGAAGGAGTCCATCTGTCTGACTAATGGTTGCAGGATATCATCGACGTATACAGCCAATGTTTGTAGTATCGATCCCCTTGCTGATACAATTGGACGTCCTGGAGGTCGCACCGGATCTTTGTGGACCTTAGGTAAGGTATATATGATAGGAGTTATAGGAAAGTCAACCAATAAAAATTCATATACAGCCTTTGATATAATGTTAGTTGAATATAATACATCAAGGTATTTATCAATAGTTCTTTTGAATTCAGAAGTGGGATCCTGCATTAATCTACGGTACGTTTTCTTGTCATCCAGCTGGGATATTATTTCATCCCTATAGTCCTGGTAGTCCTGTAGGACCAATGCGCCGCCCTTATCTGCATTGCGGATTACCAGCTTATGATTCTCCTTCAACCCCTTCAAGGCCTTCCATTCTGTTTTAGAAAAATTATTTCTTGTAGGATGCTCTTTATCCAATGTACCTTCAAAGTTCTCTTTTATCATCCGTGTGTATGTACGGATACTCGCACTTGAGGATTTTGGATCAAATCTACTTGGTTTCCTTAATTTCTCCACCTGGATGTCAGTCTGCCCAAAGTGTTCCTTAAGGCGAAGTTTCCTATTAAATTTGTATAGGTCGACATGTAGATCAAATCTGTCCAATTTGGCAGTGGGTACGAAGCTTAGTCCTTTCTCCAATATTTCAATAGTTGTTAATTGGTGGGAGCAGAGATTGATTATATTGCTCATTGCCACCCCCGACGCCAACGTCGGGGTGGTCTCCCCCTGGAGGATCCCCTTACATTTGTGACCACTTCAACTGGGGTGTGGCCTCCCCCGTAGGCCATGAGCAATATAATCAATCTCAGCTCCCACCAATTAACAACTATTGAAATTGAAATATTGGAGAAAGGACTAAGCTTCGTACCCACTGCCAAATTGGACAGATTTGATCTACATGTCGACCTATACAAATTTAATAGGAAACTTCGCCTTAAGGAACACTTTGGGCAGACTGACATCCAGGTGGAGAAATTAAGGAAACCAAGTAGATTTGATCCAAAATCCTCAAGTGCGAGTATCCGTACATACACACGGATGATAAAAGAGAACTTTGAAGGTACATTGGATAAAGAGCATCCTACAAGAAATAATTTTTCTAAAACAGAATGGAAGGCCTTGAAGGGGTTGAAGGAGAATCAT